>NC_063258.1:19012522-19312522 GCF_019578655.1 Ricinus communis
CCAGTTGCGTATTGCTCTTATATTGAATTATTACTACCACTATTATGGGATTGTTTCTCCAAATTCTTATTAAATATACACAATTTAAGGATTATTTTCTTGTGTTGACAAATATACCCCTTTACGGGGTTGTTTTCTCATATTATAAAATTAATCCATTCAAGGGGTTGTTTTCTCATACTCACAAATATACCAAAATTAGGGTTATTTTCTCCGATTGATAAATATCCCCATATTATGGGCTAGATTTTCTCATATTAAAAAATTCACGCTTCTATGATGCTATTTTCTCGGACTGTAATTAAACTACATTTACGGGATTGGCCGGTCGGATTCATAAATATATATATATTTTACGGGGTTATTTTCTTATATTCATAAATATACCACTTTTAATTCGTTTTCTCATATTAAATTTCTAGCACTATTATGGGGTTGTGTTCTCATATTTATAAATATACACATTTTGAGGGTTATTTTCTTATATCGATAAATATACCCCTTTTAGGGATTGTTTTCTCATATTATAAAATTAATCCATTTAAGGGGTTGTTTTCTCGTACTCACAAATATACTAAAAATTACAGGGCTGACTTCTATATTGATAAATATCCGTAATATGAAGTTGTTTCCTACCAAATTCTAAAATTTACTCCTTCTCTTGGTACATTTTCTCGGACTCGCAATTACTAATTTCTGAGGTTATTTTCACAGTTCGTAAATATACACATTTTACGAGGTTATTTTCTTATATTGATAAATATACCACTGTTACGAGATCGTTTTCTCATATTAAATTATTTGCACTATTATGGGGTTGTTTTCTCAAAATCATAAATATAAGCGTTTTACGGGGTTGTTTTCTTATAATGATAAAATACACTGCTTTTCTGAGTTATTTCTACATTGTTATAACTCATGACTGAGGGTTGTTTTCTCATACCAGAAATATACAAAAAGTACAGGTTGTTTTATACTAAAAAATATGCAAAATGCGGGGTTTATATCCCATTTACGTATTGCAATTTATTTTTCTCATATCGTTTGTTTTCTCGGACTACATGCAATTACTGTACTGAGGGTTACTTTCTCATATTCATAAATATGCACGTTACACGGGGTTATTTTCCTATATTGATAAATATACCATATTTACGGTGTTATTTTCTTATCTTGACAAATATTCTCCTTTTACGGGGTTATTTTCTCATATTATAAAATTAATCCATTTAAGGGGTTGTTTTCTCATACTCACCAATATATCAAAACTAGGGGGTTATTTTCTCTGATTGATAAATATCCCTATATTACGGGATTATTTTCTCATATTATAAAATTTACCCCTTCCATGAGGCTGTTTTCTCAGACTCGCAATTACACTACTATTACGGGATTATTTTCTCAGATTCATAAATATAAGTTTTATGGGTTATTTATTTATACTCATTAAATATGCCTATTTTAGTAGATTGTTAGTAGTAATATGGGGTTTTTTTTGTCAAATTCATAAATATACACGTTTTATGGGGTTATTTTTTTATATCAACAAATATACCCCTTTTACGGGGTTGTTTTCTCATATTATAAAATTAACCCATTTAAGGGGTTGTATTCTCATACTCACAAATACACCAAAATTGCAGGGTTATTTCTCCGATTTATAAATATCCCCGTATCATGTGGTTATTTTCTCATATTATAAATTTACCCATTCTACGAAACTGTTTTCTCAGACTCGCAATTACACTAATTTTACGGGGTTATTTTCTTAGATTCATAAATATATCCCTTTTACGGGGTTATTTTCTTATATTGATAAATATACCACTGTTACGGTGTCGTTTTTTTATATTAAATTATTAGCACTATTATGGGATTGTTTTGTCAAATTCATAAATATACACGTTTTACGGGGTTATTTTCTTATATAGGCAAATATACCCCTTTTACTTGAGTTGCTTTCATATTATAAAATTAACCCATTTAAACAAATTTGTTTTCTCATACTTATAAATATACTAAAATTACGGGGTTATTTTTCCGATTGATAAATATCCCGTTTACCGGGTTGTTTTCTCATATTAAAAATTTACCCTTTCTACGAGGTCATTTTCTGGACTATGATTACACTAAATTATCATGAGTTATTTTCTGATTCATAAATATATACATTTTATAGGATTATTTTCTTATATTGATTAATATACAACTTTTATGGTCACTTTCGCATTCTAAATTATTAGCACTATTATGGTGTTGTTTTCTCAAATTCATAAATATACACGTTTTACGAGGTTATTATCTTATATTGACAAATATGCCCCTTTTACGGTGTTGTTTTCTCATATTATAAAATTAACCCATTTAAGTGGTTGTTTCTCATATTCACAAATATACAAAAATTATGGGGTTATCTTTTCCGATTGATTAATATCCCCATATTACGGGGTTGTTCTTTAATATTTATAAATATACCCTCTTACAGGTTGTTTTCTATATTAAAAATTCTACCGCTTCTCTAGGGTTATTTTCTCGGACTATAATTACACCATTTTTAAGATTGTTTTCTCGAATACATAAACGTTTATAGGGTTATTTTCTCCTATTGACAAATATAACACTTTTACGGGGTTATTTTTTTATATTAAAAAATTTACCCCTTCTACGAGACTGTTTTCTCAAAATCGCAATTACACTACTTTTACGGGGTTACTTTCTCATATTTATAAATATACACATTTTACGAGGTTATTTTTTCATATTTATAAATATACATATTTTATGAGGTTATTTTCTTATATTGATTAATATACCACATTTACAGGGTTATTTTCTTATATTGACAAATATTCTCCTTTTACGAGCTTGTTTTCTCATATTATAAAATTAACCCATTTCAGAGGTTGCTTTCTGATACTCACAAATATACAAAAATTACGGAGTTATTTTCTGCGATTGATAAATATCCCTTATTGTGGGGTTGTTTGTTCACATTAAAAAATTTACTTCTTCTACAAGGCTGTTTCTCAGACTCGCAATTACATTATATTTACGGGGTTGCTTTCTCATATTCATAAATACACACGCTTTACGGGGTTATTTTCTTATATTGATAACTATACCACTTTTACAGGGTTATTTTCTTTGATTGATAAATATACCTCTTTTACGGGATTATTTTCTGATATTATAAAATTAACCCATTTAAGGGGTTGTTGTCTCATACTCACAACTATACCAAAATTACGGGGTTAATTTCTCCGATTGCTAAATATCCCTTTATTACGGGATTGTTTTCTAATATTTATAAATATGCCCCTCTTTCGGGGTTGTTTTCTCACACGAAAAAATTTACCCGTTGTACGAGACTGTTTTCTTAGACTCGCAATTACACGACTTTTACGAGGTTGTTTTCTCAAATTCATAAATATAGATATTTTATAGGGTTATTTTCTTATATTGATAAAATACTACTTTATGGGGTCGTTTTCTCATATTAAATTATTAGCACTATAATGGAGTTGTTTTCTCAAATTTATAAATATACATGTTTCTGAGTTATTTTCTTGTATCGGAAATATACCCCTTTTAAGGGAGTGTTTTCTCATATTATAAAATTAACCCATTTAAGAGGTTGTTTTCTCATACTCACAAATATACCACAATTACAGGGTTATTTTCTCCGATTGATAAATATACCCCTTTTATGGGGTTATTTTCTTATATTATAAAATTTACCCATTTAAGGGATTGTTTTCTAATACTCACAAATATACCAAAATTATGGGGTTATTTTCTACGATTGATAAATATAACCCTTTACGGGATTGTTTTCTTATATTATAAAATTAACCCATTTAAGGGATTGTTTTCTCATACTCACGGATATACTAAAATTATGGGGTTATTTTGTTTCACGTGATAAATATCCAGCTGTTACCGGGGTTATTTTCTCGTATTAAAATTTACTCCTTCTGAGGTTGTTTTCTCGGACACATAATTACACGCTTTTAGGTTACTTTCATATTATAAAATTAACCCATTAAAGGGGATGTTTTCTCATACTCATAAATATACTAAAATTACGGGGTTATTTTCTCCGATTTATAAATATCCTCGTATTATGGGATTGTTTTCTAATATTTATAAATATACCCCTCTTACGGGGTTATTTTCTCATATTAAAAAATTTACCCGTTCTACGAAGATGTTTTCTTAGACTCGCAACTACACTACTTTTACGGGGTTGTTTTCTCATATTCATAAATATACACACTTTGCGTGGTTATTTTCTTGTATTGATAAATATACTACTTTTATGGGGATGTTTTCTCATATTAAATTATTAGCACTATTATGGGGTTGTTAATTCAAATTCACAAATATATAAGTTTTACGGGATTATTCTCTTATATTGATAAATATACCATCTTTACGAGGTTGTTTTCTCATATTATAAAATTAACCCATTTAAGTGGTTGTTTTCTAATGCTCACAAATATACCAAAATTACGGGTTTATTTTCTCTGATTGATAAATATCCCCATATTACGGGTTCGTTTTCTCATATTTAAATTTTTACCCCTTCTACGAGGCAGTTTTCTAAGACTCGCAATTACACTACTTTTACGGGGTTGTTTTCTCAGATTCATAAATATACAGGTTTTACGGTTTATCTTTTTATATTTATAAATATACCACTTTTACGGGGTCGTTTTCTCATATTAAATTATTAGTACTATTATGGGGTTGTTTTCTGAAATTCATAAATATACACCTTTTACGGGGTTATTTTCTTATGTCGACAGACATACCCCTTTTACGGGATTGTTTTCTCAAATAAAAAAATTAATCCATTTAAGGGATTATTCTCTCATACTCACAAATATACCAAAATTATGGGGTTATTTTTTCCAATTGATAAATATCATTGCATTATGGGGTTGTTTTCTCATATTAAAAAATTTACCCTTTCTACGAGGCTAATGAGACTTGCAATTATACTACTTTTACAGGGTTATTTTCTCAGATTCATAACATACAAGTTTTACGGGATTATTTTGTTATATTGATAAATATACCACTTTTACGGGATCATTTTCTCATATTAAATTATTAGCACTATTGTGGAGTTGTTTTCTCAAATTCATAAATATACATATTTTACGGAGTTATATTTTTATTTCGATAAATATACCCATTTTATGGTGTTGTTTTCTCAAATTAGAAAATTAACACATTTAAAGGGTTGTTTTCTCGTACTCACAAATATAACAAAATTACGGGGTTATTTTCTCTAATTGATAAATATCCACGTATCACGGGATTGTTTTCTCATATTAAAAAATTTACCCTTTCTATGAGGCTGTTTCCTCATACTCGCAATTACACTACTTTTACGGAGTTGTTTTCTCAAATACATAAATATACACGTTTTACGGGGTTATTTTTTTATATTGATAAATATACTACTTTTACGCGGTTGTTTTTCCATATTAAAGTATTAATTATTAGCACTATTCTGGGGTTGTTTTTTCAATTTCATAAATATACACGTTTTACATAGTTATTTTCTTATATTGACAAATATACCCCTTTTACCGAGCTGTTTTCTCATATTATAAAATTAAGCCATTTAAGATATTGTTCTCTCATACTCACAAATATACCAAAATTACGGGGTTATTTTCTCCGATTGATAAATATCCTCGTATTACGGGGTTGTTTTCTCATATTAAAAAATTTACAACTTCAACGAGGCTGTTTTTTCAGACTCGCAATTACACTACTTTTACGGGGTTATTTTCTCATATTCATAAATATGCACGCTTTACGGGGTTATTTTCTTATATTGATAAATATATAACTTTTACGGGGTTGTTTTCTCATATTAAATTATTAGCAATACTATGTGGTTGTTTTCTTAAATTCATAAATATACACATTTTATGATGTTATTTTCTTATATCCACAAATATACTACTTTTACGAGGTTATTTTCTCATATTATAAAATTAACACATGGGGTTGTCTTCTCATACTCATAAATATACCAAAATTACAGGGTTATTTTCTCCGATTGATAAATATGATCGTATTACGCGATTGTTTTCTAATATTTATAAATGTACCCGTCTTACGGGATTATTTTCTCATATTAAAAGATTTACCCCTTTTACGAGGCTGTTTTTCTAGACTCGGAATTACATTACTTTTACGGGGTTGTTTTCTAATATTTATAAATATACCCCTCTTACGGGGTTGTTTTCTCATATTAAAAAATTTAACCTTTTTACGATTTCTGAGACTCTCTATTACACTACTTTTGCAGGGTTATTTCTTATAACGTCAAATCTACCCCTTTTACGGGATTGTTCTTATATTATAAAATTAACCCGTTTAGGGTAATTTTCTCATACTCACAAAATACACTAAAATTACGGGATTATTTTCTCCGATTGATAAATATTCCTGTATTTTGGGGTTGTTTTCTCATATTTAAAATTTACGCTTTCTACGAGGTTGTTTTCTCAGACTCGCAATTACACTATCTTTACGGGTTTGTTTTCTAAGATTTATAAATATAGATATTTTACAGAGTTATTTTCTTATATCGACAAATATACCCCTTTTACGGGATTGTTTTCTCATATTATAAAATTAATCCATTTAAGGTGTTGTTTTCTCATACTCATAAATACACCAAAATTACGGGATTATTTTTTTCGATTAATAAATATCCCCATATTATGGGGTTGTTTTCTAATATTTATAAATATACCCCTCTTACGGGATTGTTTTCTCATATTTAAAATTTACCCCTTCTATGATGTTGTTTTCTCAGACTCGCAATTACACTACTTTTACGGGGTTGTTTTTTAAGATTCATTAATATATAAGTTTTACGAGGTTATTTTCTTATATCGACAAATATACCACTTTTACGGGATTGTTTATAAAATTAACCCATTCAAGGGGTTGTTTTCTTATACTAATAAATACACCAAAATTACGGGGTTATTTTCTCCGATTGATAGATATCCTTGAATTATGGGGTTGTTTTCTCATATTAAAAAGTTTACCCTGTCACGACCCCATCTGTGGTCCCGTGACTGGCATTAGGGAATGGGTAGGCGTAAGGCCACCGAATCCCGTAGTAAGCCTGATACTCACTGACTTAAATAAATCTCAATCTCATTTTTCTGATGCCACAATTATCTTAATAATTAGATTTTACATAACTAATTCGGTCTGCCAGAAGAATTTGACGAGACCTGAAACTCATAAAATTTGCAACTGATACATCTACTATTACTACTGCGGAGAATCTAAGATTTTACAAATTAACATACCAAATCGAATACACCACCCGATGACAAAAGATTCTTGATAAGCCATCGGAAGACTAACGATCCGAATACGAAAAGTAAATTAAGTCGGTCAAATCGAGATTGAGTTAAAATCAAATAATCTAGAGACTATTGCAATCTTCACAGAAAATATTAATTATTCGAATCAATATATCAAACCCTGAACATAAATACAAATCATAATATAATCATACCATAATAAAAAAATAAAAAAATAAAAAAAATATATTTTTACTTTTACGGGACGAGTGGCTCAGTAGAACCCTAACCCCAAATTCTAGTAGCCTCTCGACTCTCTTAATCTAACAGGTCTAGCGCCCAGAGAGCAAAGCTCGACCAGGGTCCTTACCTCCAGCCTGAACACTTGATTTCCAACCAAGCCGGCGCCCAGAGAGCATTGCTCGACCGGGGACCTTACCTCCGGCAATTTACTCAAATCAGCCTAGAGAGCCATGCTCGACCAGGGCAAAACTCATAATAATCTTATTACATCCATGATCATTCTTGGTGACAGCGTCTGATGTAACCCATCAGGTGGCATGTTTTACGAAAGCCACATTTCCCAAATTGCAATCATCACATTTAATAAATATCATTATCTAATGAAATCATTCAACACATATCGAAATAAAGATTAAAAATTTAGGATAAAGCAACATGCAATTCGTGTGAAAAAATAATAATATTTGTATTATTATAACGTTACTAATAATAATATTTATATTATTTTCAATAATTAATAATCAAGTGAAATTATTTATATTGCGATACTAATAATCATATTAAGCATAAATTTCTAAAATAGCATATTAAATTTAGACTTAGCAAAAGTGCAACAATTAAGTGACTTTAACTCACTGATTTGGCGACCTCCTAGCTCTGCTCCGGTGCCTCAGTTGGAGCGAGCCGAATAGACAGATCATCTAATCACGGAAAATAATTTATCAATTACGCTGAACAATTGACAATTGACCCTAGGTTTAGATTCCTAGGACTGACTGTCTAAGAATCTCGACTCAGGAGAATTCTACCGAAAATTCGGCAGAACCTCTCCTACAACACGGACATTTACCCCCGTAAAACGGGTCCAGGACCTGCCAGAAAAACACTTTAAAAATCCAATAATCTAAACAATGGGAGTCGGGTCCCCAGACTTCACTATTTTTCCAACTCCGCTACACAGCATAAAACACGAGGCAGGCAAACTGATAGACAATTATTTTTGACTCACAAATATCATCAAATACTCAACATAAAAAATAGACACAAATTAAATCAAAGAATTTCCAAAATTACGGGCCAGAGAAAATTACCAAGACGCTCGATCGCTCGGTCGACTCGCCTTTGGCTGCCGGAGTCCGATTGACGATCTGAGCACACCATCGAACTCGAAACGATGCGCTGATGACGATCCCCGCTTCTAATTTTTTGATTCGACGCTCGATCATCCGGAGAGATTTTCAGACAATCTCGGCCGTCGATTCGCAAACGAAGCCCGATCGCCATGAAACTGGTGCCATTGCGAAGCTTGAGTTGAGGAGAGTCGGGATACATCCTCCTATCGTCCATGAAAAATGCCAGCTGCCACCCTAAATTTCACTTTGCTGGAACTTGCAACTTCAGCCACCCTAGGTGTCGCCGCTGCTGCTAAAAGAGAGCCCTCGCCGAGAGGAGCCGATCGCCATCGAGATCGGCCGAAAAGGTCACTGGAAACGACAGGAACGGCCTTCGGAAGTTGATGCCTTCACCCGTGCTTCCGCCTCGCCACCACACCTTCTTGGTCACTTGCGGCGGCGGCTCGACCAGCAGTTTCTGCTTGGCCCCGATTCTCGACCTTGCCGTAGCGGCTGTGATTCTCTATCTCTCCCAGCGCCATTCTCTCCTCCCGACATCTCTCTTCTCTTCCTTTCTCTTCTTCCCCGATTCCTTTCCTTTCAATATTGACATTTGACCCCTCAACTTTTCTTTATTACAATTTGGTCCTTCAACTTTTTTAATTACTTACAATTTCTTCCTGCAGAATTTCAATTTAACCCTTAAAATTTCCTTTAGCCTTTCAATTAAGCCCCTAACTAATTAATTTGGGTCAAATTAGAATTATTGAAAAATACACAATTACAAAAATACCCTTGCGGACACATTTATTTATAAAAATACCAAACATACAAATTTCCATTAAAACCCATATTAATAAAATTATACTTTTAATCCTTATTCCAAAATAATTCTCCAATTAAGTCCTCTACACAATTAAATTAAATAATCAATTTACTAATTATTTTCCAAGTTATAATTTAATACCACTAGTTAATTAAAATACCAATTTCTCCAAAATTCTTTTATTAAAACATCATTTACAATTTCTACCATAATTTTTCAATATATAATTTTATTTATATATATTACATATACATTGGGGAAAAGTTAGAATAACCAAAAATATAATTTACCCTTCAAATAATTTACTTGATTAATTTCTTAAAATTTCAAACTAATTGGGTATAGAAAAATAACTCCTTTATTCGTCTAATACTAAAATTCGAACTTTGCATTTAAATCATTCCAACTAGACCAAATAAAGATAAAATAAAATTAATTTAAATAAAAACTCATTATTAATATAATTATTATTAAATATAAAAATTCCGGGTATTACATACCCCTTCTACGAGGATGTTTTCTCAGACTCGCAATTAGATTACTTTTGCGGGGTTATTTTCTCAGACTCATAAATATACACGTTTTACTGGGTTATTTTCTTATATTGATAAATATACCACTTTTATAGAGTTGTTTTTTCATTCTAAAGTATTAGTACTATTATGGGGTTATTTTCTCAAATTTATAAATATACACGTTATACAGGGTTATTTTCTCAGATTCATAAATATACAAGTTTTATGGGGTTATTTTCTTATATTGATAAATATACCACTTTTACCGGGTTATATTCTCATACTCGTAATTACACTATCTTTACGGGTTTATTTTCTAAGATTAATAAATATAGACATTTTACGGAGTTATTTTCTTATATTTATAAATATACCCCTTTTAGGGGATTGTTTTCTCATATTATAAAGTTAACCTATTTAAGGGGTTGTTCTCTCATACTTAAAAAATGTACCAAAATTACAGGGTTATTTTCTCCGATTGATTAATATTCCCGTATTACGGGGTTGTTTTCTAATATTTATAAATATACCCTTCTTACGGGGTTGTTTTGTCATATTAAAAAATTTACATGTTCTACGAGGCTATTTTCTAAGATCCGCAATTACACTACTTTTATGGAGTTGTTTTCTCATATTCATAAATATACATGTTTTACGGGGTTATTTTCCTATATTGAGAAATATACCACTTTTACGGGGTCATTTTCTCATATTAAATTATTAGCACTATTCTAGGGCTGTTTTCTCAAATTCATAAATATACAAGTTTTACGGCATTATTTTCTTATATTGACAAATATACCTCTTTTACTGGGTTATTTTCTCATATTATAAAATTAACTCATTTAAGGGGTTGTTTTCTCATAATTACAAATATACCAAAATTATGGGGTTATTTTCTCAAATATACCCCAGCCTTACATGCTTGTTGTTTTCTCATATTAAAAAATTTACCCCTTCTACAAGGTTGTTTTTTCAAACTCGCAATTACATAACTTTTACGGTGTTGTTTTCTCAGATTCATAAATATACACGTTTTACGGGGTTATTTTCTTATATTCATAAATATACCGCTTTGACAAATATACCCCTTTTACAGGATTGTTTTCTCATATTAAAAAATTAAGCCATTTAAGGGGTTGTTTTCTCATACTCACAAATATACCAAAATTACGGGGTTATTTTCTCCGATTGATAAATATACCCATATTACGAGATTGTTTTCTCATATTAAGAAATTTACCCCTTCTACGAGGCTGTTTTCTCAGACTCGCAATTACACTACTTTTACGGGTTTATTTTCTCATATGCATAAATGTACACGTTTTACGGGGTTGTTTTCTTTTATTGAGAAATATGCCACTTTTACGGTGTCGTTTTTTCATTTTAAATTGTTAGTACTATTCTAGAGTTGCTTTCTTAAATTTATAAATATACATATTTTACAGGGTTATTTTCTTATATGGACAGACATACCCTTTTTACGGGGTTGTTTTCTCTTATTATAAAATTAACCCATTTAAGGGGTTGTTTTCTCATACTCACCAATATACCAAAATTACGTGGTTATTTTCTCCGATTGATAAATATCCCCCTATTACGGGGTTATTTCTTCATATTAAAAAATTTACCCCTTCTACGAGACTGTTTTCTTAGACTCGCAATTACACTACTTTTGCGGGGTTATTTTCACAGATTCATAAATATACACATTTTACGGGGTTATTTCTTATATTGATAAATATGCCACTTTTAAGGGATTATTTTCTCATATTGACAAATATACCCCATTTACGGGGTTGTTTTCTCATATTATAAGTTAATCCAGTTAAGGGGTTGTTTTCTCATACTAACAAATATATTAAAATAAAGGGGTTATTTTCTCTCATTGATAAATATCCCCATACTACGGGGTTGTTTTCTCATATTAAAAAATTTATCCATTCTACGAAGCTGTTTTCTCAGACTCGCAATTACACTATTTGTACGGGGTTGTTTTCTCATATTCATAAATATACACGTTTTACTGGGTTATTTTCTTATATTAATAAATATACCAGTTCTACAGGGTTATTTTCTTATATTGACAAATATACCCCTTTTACGGGTTGTTTTCCCATATTATAAAATTAACCCATTTAAGGGGTTGTTATCTCATACTCATAAATATACAAAAATTACGAGGTTATTTTCTCCGATTGCTAAAATATCCCCTTATTACAGGGTTATTTTCTAATATTTATAAATATACCCCTCTTACGGGGTTGTTTTCTCATGTTAAAAATTTAACCGTTCTACAAGGCTGTTTTCTTGACTCACAATTACTCTACTTTTATGGGGTTGTTTTCTCAAATTCATAAATATACATGCTTTACGGGGTTATTTCTTTATATTGATAAATATACCACTTTCACGGGGTAATTTTCTCATATTAAATTATTAGTACTATTATGGGGTTGTTTTCTTAAATTCATAAATATACACGTTTTACGGAGTTATTTTCTTGTGTTGACAAATATGCCCATTTTACGGGGTTATTTTCTAATATTACAAAATTAACCCATTTAAGGGGTTGTTTTCTCATAATCACAAATATACCAAAATTACGGGGTTATTTTCTTCGATTGCTAAATATCCCCTTATTACGGGGTTGTTTTCTAATATTCATAAATATACCCCTGTTACGAGGTTGCTTTCTCATATTATAAAATTTACCCGTTCGACGAGGTTGTTTTCTCACACTCGCAATTACACTATTTTACAGGATAATTTTCTCAGATTCATAGATATACACGTGTTACGGGATTATTTTCTTATATTAATAAATATACCATTTTTACGGAGTCGTTTTCTCATATTAAATTATTAGCACTATTATGGGGTTGTTTTTGTCAAATTCTTGAATATACACATTTTACGAGGTTATTTTCTTATGTCGACAAATATACTCCTTTTACGGGGTTATTTTCTCATATTATAAAATTAACCCATTCAAGGGGTTGTTTTCTCATACTCACAAATATACCAAAATTACGGAATTATTTTCTCCAATTGATAAATATTTCCGTATTACGGTGTTATTTTCTAATATTTATAAATATACACTTCTTACGGGGTTATTTTCTCATATTAAAAAATTTACCCCTTCTACGATGTTGTTTTCTCAGACTCGTACTTTTACATGGTTGTTTTCTCAAATTTATAAATATACACGTTTTACGGAGTTATTTTCTTATATCAATAGATATACCCCTGTTATGGGGTTGTTTTCTCATATTATAAAATTAACCCATTTAAGGGGTTGTTTTCTCATACTCACAAATACACCAAAATTATAGGCTTATTTTCTCTGATTGATAAATATTCCCGTATTATGGATTGTTTCTCACATTAAAGAATTTACCCGTTCTATGAGGCTGTTTTTTAAGACTCGTAATTATACTACTTTTACGGGGTTATTTTCTCAGATTCATAAATATATGAGTTGTTTTCTTATATCGACAAATGTACCCTTTTTACGTGGTTGTTCTGTTATATTATAAAATTAACCTATTTAAGGGGTTGTTTTCTCATACTTACAAATATACCAAAATTACGGGGTTAGTTTCTCCGATTGATAAATATCCTCGTATTATGGGGTTCTTTTCCCATATTAAAAATTTACCTCCTCTACGAGGCTATTTTCTCAAACTTGTAATTACACTACTTTTACGGGGTTGTTTCTCATATTCATAAATATACACATTTTGCGGGGTTATTTTCTTGTATTGATAAATATACACGTTTTATGAGATTATTTTCTTATATTGAAAAATATAGCCCTTTTACGGGGTTATTTATGATGTTATAAAATTACTCCATTTAAGGGGTTATTTCCTCATACTCACAAATATACTAAAATTACGGAGTTATTTTCTCTGATTTACAAATATCCCGTATTACGGGGTTATTTTTTCATATTAAAAAATTTACCCCTTCTACGAGGTAGTTTTCTCAGACTCGCAATTACACTACTTTTACAGGGTTGTTTTCTCAAATTCATAAATATTTATTTTCTTATATTGATAAATATACCCCTTTTACGGAGTTGTTTTCTCAAATTCATAAATATTTATTTTCTTATATTGATAAATATACCCCTTTTACGGAGTTGTTTTCTTATATTATAAAATTATCCCATTTAAGGGGTTGTTCTCTCATACTCACAAATATACCAAAATTATGTGGTTATTTTTTCTGATTGATAAATATCCCGCATTACAGGGTTGTTTTCTCATACAAAAAAATTTACCTCTTCTACGAGGCTGTTTTCTCAGACTCGCAATTACACTACTTTTACGGGATTATTTTCTCAAATTTAAAAATATACACGTTTTACGGGGTTATTTTCTTAAATTGATAAATATACCACTTTTACGGGGTTATTTTCTTATATTGATAAATATACCCCTTTGACGGAGTTGTTTTCTCGTATTCATAAATATACACGTTTTAAGGGGTTGTTTTCTCATACTCACAAATATACCAAAATTACAGGATTATTTTCTCTGATTGCTAAATATCCCCTTATTATGGTTTACTTTTTTAATGTTTATAAATATACCCCTCTTAAGGGGTTGTTTTCTCATATTAAAAAATTTACCCGTTCTACAAGGATGTTTTCTTAGATTCACAATTACACTACTTTTACAGGGTTGTTTTCTCAAATTCATAAATATACAAGTTTTACGGGGTTATTTTTTTATATTGATAATATACCACTTTTACGGGGTCGTTCTCTCATATTAAATTATTAGCATTATTATGAGGTTGTTTCCTCAAATTTATAAATATACACGTCTTATGGGGTTATTTTCTTATATCGAGAAATATAGCCCTTTTACAGGGTTGTTTTCTCATAATATAAAATTAACCTATTTAAGGGGTTCTTTTCTCATACTCACAAATATACCACAATTACGGGGTTATTTCCTCAGATTCATAAATATCCGAGTATTACGGGGTTGTTTTCACATATTAAAAAATTTACCCCTTCTACGAGGCTGTTTTCTCATATTGAAAAATTTACCCATTCTGCGAGGCTGTTTTCTCATATTATAATATTAACCCATTTAAGCGGTTGTTTTGTCATACTCACAAATATAACATAATTACGAGGTTATTTTCTCCGATTGATAAATATCCCCGTACTACGGGGTTGTTTTCTCATATTAAAAAATTTACTCCTTCTACGAGGTTGTTTTCTCAGACTCGCAATTACACTACTTTTACGGGGTTGTTTTCTCATATTTATAGATATACACGTTTTATGGGATTATTTTCTTATAATTATAAATATACTACTTTTATGGGGTTACTTTGTTATATTGACAAATATACCCCTTTTACGGGGTTGTTCTTTCATATTATAAAATTAACCCATTTAAGGGGTTGTTTTCTCATACTCGCAAATATACCATAATTACGGGTATATATCCTCAGATTCATAAATATCCCTGTATTACGGGATTGTTTTCATATATTAAAAAATTTACCCCTTCTACGAGGTTGTTTTCTTAGACTCGCTATTACACTACTTGTACGGGGTTGTTTTCTCAGATTCATAAATATACATGTTTTACGGGGTTATTTTCTTATATTAATAAATATACCACTTTTACGGGGTCATTTTCTAATATTAAATTATTAGCACTATTATGGAGTTGTTTTCTCAAATTCATAAGTATACATGTTTTATAGAGATTGGGTTGACATAGATGCATCCCTAATACTCCTCGTTTGAGGTCTCCTGTTCAGTCCATAAACCAAAATGTATATCGAATTATGGAACTAACATTGAGAACTTCCTTCTTCCAAGTCGGAAGTAAACTGCATCAGGCTGATGCCAGTATGTGATCTATTGCTGTAGGAAGAAGGTACTGAGGAATTCAATGGTGAGCTCGCGGTAGGTAGGCTTAATGATGTCGAAGAATCGTCCGTAAGGTAGTGTGTCAAATAGTGCATGAACATCCTGAGCCAATCATACTCTCTCCAAGGATACAATGTCAATGCATCATCCGACCATTACTTTCTTCCATCTCATGACTTGGAATCGGCTATCGTTATCAGCATTTTGAAATGTCCATAAGGGATGTCAACCAGGTGCTGGTGGATTTAAAGCTGCTATTCTTCGTGCTTAGGCTAGTTGTCGTTATGATGGGGGTGCTAGTTGATGTGCATAAAATAAACAAATCTAAATGGGATTTTTAAGATTGATTTTATAGACATTTGGATATGAATTGGTCCCAACACTCACCCCATGCATCTGTTTGTGTGCATTAGGTCCAAAAGAAGTCAAAGGATGATAAAGGGAAGAATTGGAGCATAATTGGACGTCAAAGCTGTCGAAACAAGCTAAGTACGAGCATAAGGAAGATGAACATGGCCGTGTTGGTTTCAACACTGGCCGTGTTCCCAACATGGGCACCAACACGGCCGTGTCAAACATCAAAGAAGAAGTAGTTCTTATGGAGCGCGGCCAGAGAGAGTAATATGGCCAGGAACACCAAACTGTGTTCCCAACACGGCCGTGTTGGCAGGCGACAGAGGGAATTAGTTAAAAGAAAGAAGAGAGAAAAAAAGAAGGGAGAGCAGGGGAGAACGTCCTAAACCCTAATTTTTCTCTCCTAAGGGTTTTCTAAGCTGGAACCAAGGGAAAAGGAGACTTGGATCAAGGTTTCAATCGGATTCCCTTCAAAGATTGAAGATTGGGCGAGGTTCGTTGATTGATTTTCAAATCGAGCAAGAGGAACACGAATCGATTCAATTCGAGCAAAAGGATTTGGGGCTTATGTTAACAAATATACCCCTTTTACGGGGTTGTTTTCTCATATTATAAAATTAACCCATTTAAGTGGTTGTTTTCTTATACTCACAAATATACCAAAATTACGGGGTTATTTTCTCCGATTGATAAATATCCTAGCATTACGAGGTTGTTTTTTTAGATTTAAAAATTTACCCCTGCTATGAGGCTGTTTTCTCAGACTCGCAACTACACTACTTTTACGAGGTTATTTTCTCAGATTCCTAAATATACACGCTTTACAGAATTATTTTCTTATATGATAAATATACCACTTTTACGAGGTCGTTTTCTCATATTAAATTGTTGGCATCATTATGGGGTTGTTTTCACAAATTCATAAATATACACGTTTTGTGGGATTATTTTCTTATATTACGGGGTTGTTTTCTCATATTATAAAATTAACCTATTTAATGGGTTGTTTTCTCAAATTCACAAATGTACGACAGTTACGGGATTATTTTCTTAGATTCATAAATATCCCCGTATTGCGGGGTTATTTTCACATATTAAAAAAGTTATCCCTTCTACGAGGCTATTTTCTTATATAAAAAAATTTATTCATTCTACGAGACTGTTTTTTTAGACTCGCAATTATACTACTTTTACGGGGTTGTTTTCTCATATTTATAAATATACACGTTTTACGTGGTTATTTTCTTATAGTGACAAATATACCACTTTTACAGGATCATCTTCTCATACTAAATTATTAGCACTATTATGGTGTTGTTTTCTAAAATTCATAAATATACACGTTTTACGGGGTTATTTTCTTATATTGACAAATATACCCCTTTTACGGGGTTGTTTTCTAATATTATAAAATTAACCAATTTAAGAGGTTGTTTCCTCATACTTATAAATATACCAAAGTTACGGGGTTATATCATCCGATTGATAAATATCCCTGTATTACGAGGTTGTTTTCTAATATTTATAAATATACCCCTCTTACGTGGTGGTTTTCTCATATTAAAAGATTTACCCATTCTACGAGGCTATTATCTCATATTAAAAAATTTACCGGTTCTGCAAGGTTGTTTTCTTAGACTCACAATTACACTACTTTTACGGGGTTGTTTTCTCAAATTCATAAATATACACACTTTATGGGGTTTTTTTCTTATATTGAGAAATATACCACTTTTTTACGGGGTCGTTTTCTCATATTAAATTATTAGCACTATTCTGGGGTTGATTTCTCAAATTTATAAATATAAACATTTTATGGGGTTATTTTCTTATATTGATAAATATACCACTTTTACAGGGTCATTTTCTCATATTAAATTATTAGCACTATTATGGGATTATTTTCTCAAAGTCATAAATATATATACATTTTACAGGGTTATTTTCTTATAATGATAAATATACCCCTTTTACGGGGTTGTTTTCTCATATTATAAAATTAACCCATTTAAGGGGTTGTTTTCTCATACTCATAAATATACAAAAGTTACGGGGTTATTTTCTCTGATTGATAAATATCTCTGTATTACGGGATTATTTTTTAATATTTATAAATATACCCCTCTTACGGGGTTGTTTTCTCATATTAAAAATTTACCCTTTGTACGAGGCTGTTTTCTTATACTCGCAATTATACTACTTTTACGGGTTTGTTTTCTCAGATTCATAAATATACATGTTTTACGAGGTCATTTTCTTATATTAATAAATATACCACTTTTATGTGGTTATTTTTTTATATGGATAAATATACCCCTTTTACGGAGTTGTTTTTTCATATTATAAAATTAACCCATTTTCCAATTGTAATGCAGTTAATCATTTACTATCTAGTAGCTTTTCCTTTATGACGATCAGTTCCTGAATCTCCATCTCTAATCTTTCCTCTTCGTTTGTTATCCTGGAAAGTTTATGTAATACCCGAAATTTTTTTTTAATAATGATAATATTAATTATAATTAATAATTGAGTTTTTATTTAAATAAATTTTACTTTATTTTTATTTGGTTTAATGGGAATGATTTAAATGTAATTTTGAATTTTAATGCTAGACAAATAAGGGAGTTATTTTCTATTTCCAATTAGTTTGATTTTTAAGAAATTAATTAAGTAAATTCTTTGAGAAATAAATTATATTTTTAGTTATTCAAATTTTTCTCCCAAATGAATATATATAAATTAAATTATATATTTGAGAGTTATGGAAGAATTTGTAAAAGATATTTTATAAAAGAATTATTGGGGAAATGGCATTTTAATTAGCTAATGGTGTTAAATTTTAATTAGAAAATATTTAGCAAATTGGTTAATTAAATTAATTGTGTTATGACTAAATTGAAAATTTATTTTGGAATAAGGATTAAAAGTATAATTTTATTAATATGGGGTCTTAATGAAAATTTGTATGTTTGGTATTTTTATAATTAAATATGTCGGCAAAGGCTTTTTGGTAATTTTACATTTAAAAGCAAGGGTCAATATGTAATTATATATTTTCAATAATTCTAATTTGGCCCAAATTAAATATTTAGGGGCTTAATTGAAAAGCTAAAGAAAAGTTTAAGGGTTAATTGGAAATTTTATAGGACAAAATTGTTAGTAATTAAAAAGTTGAGGGACTAAATATTAAAGAAGAAAAGTTCAGGGACCAAAAGTCGATGTGGAAGGAGAAAGAAAGAAAAGAAAGAAGAAGAAGAAGAGGAAGGAGAAATCGGGGAGAGAGAAGAAGGAAGAAGGCCTCAGTGGCAGTCGGGGTGAGCTGGTCAAGGCGCAGCAGTCTAATAAGCGGTGATCGGAGAGAGCGCGAGGAAGCGGACTTTCTTGCCCGTTGTTTCCAGCTGCTCAATGGTGGCGGGTCATGTTTTGGCCGGAGTCGAGGGCTTCCCTTTGGGAGGGGCGACGTCGGCTTTGGTGGTCGGAGGAGGTAGTTCCGGCGAGGTGTTGGCAACTGCATTTTTTGGCTTTTCCGGCGAGCTCCAGCGAGGAATGGATGATCCGAGGGCATATCCAAACTTTCCTCAGCTCAGGCTTTCCAATGGCACCGGTTTCATGGCGATCGGACTCCGTTTGAAAATCAACGGCCGAGATCGTCCGAAACTCTCGTGATGATCGGTTCGTTGGTGCATTTGGATCATCGATCGGACTCCGGCGGCTAGAGGCGAGTCGACCTAGCGATCAAGCGTCTCGGTAATTCTCTGGCCATTGATTTTAGAAATTATTGGTAAAATTTATATATTTATTGAATTGTGTTGAGCACTAGAAATAGTTAAAATAATTGTTTGTCAGACTGTCTGCTTTTAGTCTTGAATTGTGATGTGTGGTGGAGTCGGGAAAAATAATAAAGTCTTGGGGACCCGACTCCCGTTAAAAATAAATTGTTGAATATCTGAAGTGTTTTCTAGTAGGTCCTGGACCCATTTTATGGGGGTTAAATGTCCGTATTTCAGGGGAGGTTCTGCCGAATTTCTGGTACAATTTACCCGAGTCGAGATTTTTTAGACAGTCAGTCCTAGAAATCTAGACCTAGGGTGAATGGTCAAATGTTTCAACATTATTAATAAATTTTTTTTCGTGATTAGATAATCCGTCAGTTCGGCTCGCTCCACCCGAGGCATCGGAGCAGAGCTAGGAGGGCGTCAAAGCTATGAGTTAAAGTCATATGTCTATTTACATGTGTTATGCTAAGATTTTATGAAATAATTCTGATTACATGATTGAATACTTTAATCAATTTTTTCAATCGCTATTATTATAATTTTCATCTTCTACATTACGATTTTATTGTTTCGTGTTGACTCGGGATGGGACGGTTGTAGAACATGCTATCGATGAGATGCACCGGTATGAATCAGAGGAAGAAAATAAATGGGTAAAGGTTTGTAAATTTTAAAAAGATAAATTAGGAATTGCCCTGGTCTACCATTGCTCTCTAGGCTAAGTAGAGTGAGTATGCCGGAGTAAAGGTCCCTGGTCGAGCATTGCTCTCTGGACGCTGGCTTATTTGGAAACCTAAGTGACCGGATTGGAGTTAAGGACCCTGGTCGAGCTTCACTTTCTAGGCGCCAGTCTTATTGGAGTAAGAGAGCCGAAAGGCTAAGAGTGTTAGTGATGATTAAGTGACTGAACTGGATTTAAGGACCCTAGTCGAGCTTTGCTCTCTAGGCGCCAGTTTTGTTAGAATGAGAGAGAATCAAGATGTTTAGTGTTGGGATAAAGGTTTTGCTGAGGTACTCCGTCCCATAGTAGGTGAAAGTTATTTTTATTTAAGCATGACATGACACGTTTATTTTTGCATGACTTAGTATTTATTTCAAATTAAATAAATGTGTATTGAAGTGTTTGTAACTGTTTTTGGATATATGATTTTAACTCACTCTCGAGACTGACAGTCTCAATTTTACTATTTTTCAGATCTGTGATTGTTAGTCTTCCTATGGCCCTTATCTAGTAACCCGACTCCTTCATCATCAGATGATGTAATTGATGTGGTATGTTTGACTTGTAAAATCTTAGATTCTTCACAGTAAAAATAATAGACTTATCAGTTGTAAATTTATGTAGTTTTGGGTCTTGCCTAATTCTACTGGCAGACCGAATTAAATATGTAAGATTTAATAGTTAAGATAAATTGTGACATCAGTAATATTAGATGAGATTTAATTAAGTTAGTTAGTGATCAGGCTTACTACGGGATTCGGTGGCCTTATGCCTACCTATTCCTTAGTGCCGGTCACGGGCCCATAGATCGGGTTGTGATAGTTTAACTTCTAAAGAACTGAGCTTTTCTTATTCTTCAAATATACTTGCACTAAGCTCTTAGTTTTCCTTAAGTTCTAATTCTTGATCATCTTACACTTTGATTAGACGATCCTACGGTTTGATTTCAAGTTGCTCTTTGGGTTTTCAAGTTAGTGATTCACGGGTTCATAAGGATTAGAATTCTTGGAGGTTCTTTAACATTCGGTATCAGAGCTTTTAGCTCTTGGATCAGGTTACTTATCCTTCTTTAATGTTATTTCATTGTATTCTTTAAGTTTCTAAGTGGTATGATTCGTTTATTGATAACAATCTTGATTGCTGCTTCCACACGCTTTCTCTTAATAGTGGTGTTTATGCTCTCCAAATAAAACCAAACCATCATACTAGACAAAGAGGAGTTGACTGGTCCATAACTCTTGTAGTCCTAAATGTTTTGAGCCATAATAACGAAAATAAGAGAGAATTCGTGTAGGCATACCTAAGAAAACCCCACCCCAAATTATATAATTATATGCATTCCAAACATTAAAACACATGCATTCCCCCTTAGATTAATCGAAAAAAACATTATTTCTTCTTTACGCATGTGGATTTGTGTATTGTCCTACTAGATCAAGTCACGCCCTAATGCTACCGGTCAAGCTTGTTAATTATATTCCCATGATTCTTTACGCCAATTCTTAATGTCATCAAGAGTCCTCATGCCTAAAGGAATATGGAATGATGTAGATCCTAATGGTGCAAATCTTAAATTGGAATATTGGGGCTTCTCCAAATGATCGCGGACGAATCTTTTGGAGGGAAGAGGGAACGACAAGAATCGAGGCACGCCCTAATATTTGGATTCAGGATTTGCACCATTGGGACTCATCCTTCCTTGTTCCTCTAGGCATGAGGACTCCTGATGATGCAAGATTTGGCACAAAGAATCCTCATAACACAATTGACAAGCTTAACCGATGGCATTGGGCCTTAGCTTGATAATCAAGCAAGAGATGTAAATCCACGCACGTAAGTGAGAAATCATGTTGTTTTCGATTAATCCAAGCATAATTCAAGTTGAATTCAAGCTCTTTGATGTTTGAAATGTAGATAATGAAGTAATTTTGGTCTGAGTGTTTTTAGGTAGGCCCACACGATTTCACCATTATTTTTATTAAGCTGGCTCATACAAGGTTGTTGCACAGTCAACTCCTCTCTCGTTCTTTATTTGACTTTAGTTTATTAATCTTTTTTTACTTATTTTTTCATATTTATCTTCTATTTTATTCTTCTTATGGAATGAGGTTTTGGCACTATAGAAAATGCATGCAACTGAATACTTGAGGCTAATGAGCATAGTATTTCAGTTTTCTATCTTGTAGGAAATCAAGTTATGGGTTCTTTCAAGAACTTTGTGGACTTATCAACACTCGTGCTAGAGAGCATAGACTTATCCCTCACGCCATTCCTTTCTATTGTGTTCTTTGTCTACTTTTGTGTTTAAATCAATTCCATTTGATCCTTACATTTAGCCGTATGGAAGAGAACAAAGAATTTGTGATTTCTTTCCTTATTGGATATGAAATCCTACCTATATTCTCATTTTATTTGTTTATTTTGCATGTCTTTTTAATCTCTATGATGGTTTGGTTTTATTTGGGGAGCATAAATATGATTGTTGAGTGAAAGCTCGTGGAAGCGGCAATCATAGGCACCGATCTAATGCTTCGACGAATGTGAAGAAAGAAAATTAGTTGATCGAGTATTGAAATCATTCTCTAGATGATCGTGGATTAATCTTTTGGAGGAAAGAGGGAATGACGAGAACCGAGGCACGCCCATATTTTTTTTTATTCATGATTTGCACTATTGGGATCTCCATCATTCCTTACTCCTCTAAGGACGAGGACTCCTAAAGATACAAGGATTGACTTAAGGAATCATGGGAGTGCAACTAACAAGCTTGACAGGTGGTATTAGGGATTACCTTAATGATCAAGAAAAATGAGAACTCATGTTGTTTTCGATAGATTGATACGACTGTGGCTAAGTTGTGCCAAATTCGTATTCAATGTTGATGTCATCACCAAGGATCATTCACCTAATCAAGCAAAGATACTCCAACTCCCAACAGGACCCTTAAATAACTTGTACTTAAGAACCTTAATTGTAAAGAATTAAAGGCTGTTTAACATAAACATAAGTTTAAGTTAAACTAAGTTTGTAAAATACCAAGCCTTCACTTGATAAATTCACCAAGTTTATTAAGAATAAAAGAAGAGAATTAATTCCAAAATAATCAATCAACAACTCCCTTTACATAGAAATTCGTTCTAGCTTATATAGGCCTTAAAGAAACCTAATTCTATAATGATAAGGAAGTAAATAACAATCAGACTAGGAATAGAACTCCTAAACTAAAAGGATAACTTAAAACAAGACTCCTAATAATTAAAAGACTTCTTTGAATGAACACATACTTCTAAAATCTGTCCAGCCCTAGTCCATATAAAAAACATGACAATTAGGCTTAAGTAACATGTGATATGCGGACCCATTCTTGAGTATTTGACTCTAAATAGCTTGACTTGATTATCCTAGGCTTATCTTGGCTTGATCATGACTCCATATGTTGGATTGAGTTGATAAGAGCATCTTGAGGCCCATTATCTTGATTAAGCCCTATCTCACTTGGACTTTGTATCGGACTAGGATTCCTAGTGGAAATAGGATTCCTTTTATCGCTTGAACTCCTAATATCATCATAAATCCTTACTGGATTAGGATTCCTAGTGGAATTAGGACTCCTTGTTGAAGTAGGATTCCTTGAGCAAGTAGGATTTGCATCTTTAGGTTTTCTTGTTGGAGTAGAATTTCTTGTGCTACATGGGTTCTAATCACAAATATTCTTATTCATGATTTGTACCATTAGGATCTCCATCATTCTTTGCTCCTCTAAGGACGATGACTCCTGATGACACAAGGATTGGCATAAGGAAACATGGGAGTACAATTGACAAGCTTGACCGGTGGCATTGGGGATTACCTTGATGATCAAGTAGGATGAGACATAAATCCATGCATCAAAGGCAAAACTCATGTTGTTTTCAATTAATCCAAGCGTAATACTAGCCAAAATTTGAGGGATCTGATGTCTGAAATGCATATGATGAAGTAATTTGTGTCGAAGTGTTTTTAGGTAGGCCCACACGAATTTACCCTTGTTTTTATTAAGCTGGCTGATAAAATTTAGGATTACGAGAATTGTTGCCGCTCAACTCCTCTCTTGTTCTTGATTTTCCTTTAGTTTATCTATCTTTCTATATTTATTTATTCACATTTAGCATCTAGTTTCTTCTTCTTATGAAATAAGGGCTTTCGCACTATAAAATCCACATGCAACTGAATACTTGAGGCTAATGAGCATATTATTTCAGTTTTCTACCTTGGGGAAAATCAAGTTATGGGCTTCTTGAAGAACTTTTTAGACTTGATCAATACTCGCACTAGTGAGCATAGACTTATCCTCACGCCCATTCTTTCTCTTATGTTCTTTGTCTACCCTTGTATTTAAATCAATTCCATTTGATCCTTCCAATTAGCCATATGGAAGAGAATAAAGAAGAAGTTATTGCTTTCCTTATCAGATCTGAAATCCTATCGATATTCTCATTTTTTGTTTATTTTGTGTCTCTCTTTCTAATCTCTATCTATTATGATGGCTTGGTTCTATTTAGGAGCATAAATACGAGTGTTGAATGAAAGAGCGTGGAAACGTCAATCATAGGCACCGATTTAATGCTTCGACGACTGCGAAGAAAGAAAATTAGTTGATCATGTATTGATATCATTTTTTGAAAGATCGCGGAGGAATCTTTTGGAGGAAAGAGAGAAAGACGAGAATCAAGGTCCGCCTAAATTGATACGAACGTGGCTAACTTGTGCCAAACCCGTATTCAATGTTGATATCTTTACCAAGGATCATTCATCTAATCAAGCAAAGAAACTCTAACTCCTAACAGGGCCCTTAAATAACTTGTACTTAAGAACCTTAATTATAAAGAATTAAAGGCTGTTTAACATAAACATAACTTTAAGTTAAACTAAGTTTGTAAAATACCAAGCCTTCACTTGACAAATTCACCAAGTTCATTAAGAACAAAAGAAGAGAATTAACTACAAAATAATCAATATTCAACAAATCCCATTACATAGAAATTCATACTAGCTTATATAGGCCTTAAAGAAACCTAATTCTATAATGATAAGGAAGCAAATAACAATAAGACTAGGAATAGAACTCCTAAACTTAAAGGATAACTTAAGAAAAAGACTCCTAACAATTAAAAGACTTCTTGAAATGAACAAATGCTTCTAAAATTCATCCAACCCTAGTCCATATAATAAACATGACAATTGGGCTTAAGCAACATTTGATATGCAGCCCATTCTTGAGTATTGGACTCCAAATAGCTTGACTTGATTATCTTGGGCTTATCTTGTCTTGATCATGCCTCCATATGTGGGATTGAGGTTATAAGAGTATCTTGAGGCCAATTATCTTGATTATGCCCAATCTCACTTGGAGTTTGAATCGGACTAGGATTCCTAGTGGAAATAGCATTCCTTTTGTCGCTTGAACTCCTAATATTATCAGAACCCCTTGTTGGATTAGGATTTCTGGTGGAATTAGGACTCCTTATTGAAGTAGGATCCTTGAGCAAGTAGGATTTGCATCATTACGTTTTCTTATTGGGATAGAATTTCTTGTGCTATATGGGTTCTCATCATAAGTATTCTTATTTATGATATGCACCATTGGGATGAGGACTCCTGATGACACAAGGATTAATATAAGGAAACATGGGAGCACAATTAACAAACTTAACTGGTGGCATTGGGGATTACATTGATGATCAACTAGGATGAGACATAAATCCATGCATGTAAGGCATAACTCATGTTGTTTCCAATTAATCCAAGCATAATACTAGCTGGAATTCAAGTGCTCTGATGTCTGAAATGCATACAACGAAGTAATTTAGGTCGGAGAGTTTTTAGGTAGGCTTAATCGAATTTACCCTTATTTTTGTTAAGCTGGCTCATAAAATTTAGGACAATGAGAGTTGTTGCCCAGTCAACTCCTCTCTCCTTGTTGATTTGACTTTAGTTTATTTATCTTTCTATATTTATTTATTCTTATTTAACATCTAGTTTCTTCTTCTTATGGAATGAGGGCTTTCGCACTATAAAAACCATATACAACTGAATACTTGAGGCTAATGAGCATATTATTTCAGTTTTCTACCTTGCAGGAAATCAAGTTTGGTGGTCAGCAACTCAAAATGGTTTCTCAAGCTTATTTATGGAAGTTCCATATCACAGCTCAAAGAAAATAAGGGAAAATCTGCAAGGGCCTACCTAATAACACCCCGACTTTAATTATTTTTTTATATGCATACCAAATATCAAAACGCTTGTATTTCCACTTGTGTTACACTTGGTTAATCAAAATCAACATGATATCTCTCTAATGCGTGTGGATTTACATCTCGTCTTTCTTGATCATCAAGCTAATCCCTAATGCCATCGATCAAGCTTGTCAATTGCATTCCCATGATTCCTTATGTCAATTCTTATGTCATCTAAAGTCCTCGTGCCTAAAGGAACAAGAAATGATAGAGATCCCAATGATGCAAATCTTGAATAAGAATGTTTGGGCGTGCCTCAATTCTCGGCGTTCCCTCTTTCCTCCAAAAGATTCTTCCACGATCATTCAAAGAATGATATCAATACTTGATCAACTAATTTTGTTTCTTCGCATTTGTCTAAGAATTGGATCGTTGCCTATGATTGTCGCTTCCACACACTTTAACTCAACACTCTTAGTTATGCTCGCCAAATAAAATCAAACCATAAAACAAGACATAGATTAGAAAGAGACGAACAAAAGAAATGAACAAATGAGAATATAGTTTGGATTTTAGATATGATAAGGAAAAAAATAGCAAGTTCTTTATTCTCTTATATGTCTAAGCGTAAGGATCAAATCGAATTGATTTGAACAAAAGGGTAGAAAAAGAACACAAAAGAAAGAAAGGACGTGAGCGAGAAGTCTAGGTGCATGATATGATGGGCTAGCATAAGAAAAGCTTGAAGATGATGGGATTGATAAGGAGCACGGAAGGAAAGCTAAGAATGCTAAAGATGGGCTAAGCTTGCCACAACCCCAATAATAAGGTCTAAAACTAAGAGTTGTAACAAGCCTTAAATGGTCTAGCAAGGAGAGTCCATTTGAAGGCCCAAGATCCATAACTATTAAAGAGCATCAAGATAGGGCTTTATTCAATCTATTGAAGGTTCAAGCCCATGAACAACCAATTAAGGCATGCTTGTAGGCCTTGGTTTAGTTTTATTAAGTTTATTAAGGCAGAATAGTCTTTTTCCTATTAGTTTTCTTCTAGGGCCTGTTTCAAGTCTATTTAACTTGAACAAAGCTATATGTTACTTTAAGTTATGATTATTAATGATATTTCATTGTTCTAGCAACCTTTGCTTGAATTCTTGTATCCTTACTGAATGCATTTCATACTTATCAAAGATTTGATCTATCTTTGTGGTGTGCTAGGATTAGGGTTTAAAGGACTTAGTTTTCTTTAGGTTCTAATTTATCGATGAACTTATAATCTAATCTAGAGTGATTCTACGATTTGATTCAATTTGTTAGTGGGTCTAGGTTAGTGATATACGGGTTCATAACTATTAGAGTTTGTATATTCTATTCTTAAAGGTTCTTAACATTTGGTATCAGAGCTTTGGCTCTTGGAAATCAGATTACGTATCCTTGTCCTTTTAAGTTAATTAGTTGTTTCTTTAAGTTTCTGTGAAGGTAGTTCATCTTCTTAGAGATCTTGGAGTGGAGGTACAGTTATGTTCTTGATTTACATTATTATTCTTATTTTGTATAATTTCATATTAGGATCTAGTAAAAAAATAAAATAAAATAAAGAAAGAAAGAAGATAAGTATTAAAAAAATTGAATCTTGAAAAAGAATCCGCAATCTTGAAAGCTTACTTGAATATCTTGATTTTTCTTGAACTATCTTATGTGTTTTCTTGAAAATCTTAATTCTTAATCAAGGTCAGAATGGTAAAGATAGTGGTAATCAAACAAGAGAGCAACCTAAACTGAAAAAAGGTAGTTCATTGGCTAAGGAAGGTGAGATTAGGCATGCATTGCATACTGATGGGGTAGTGTTTTTGGTTACTTATACGGATGTATATTTGAATATTGCTGACCTTGATCTTTCCTTGCCGAGTATGTTTGCTAACATTTTATAGGAGTTTGATGATGTTTTTCCAGAAGAAATGTCAATCGATTTACCACCAGAAAGGGGTATAGAACATCAAATCGACTTCATGCCAAGGGCTGCCATACTAAATAGACTAGCCTATCGAAGCAATCTCGAGGAAATAAAGGAGCTTCAACGGTAGGTGGATGAGTGATATGCATAGTTTTACACATATTTGCTTGCATATTATCGCGTATTTTCTTAGCAATTATTGTGCTTTTATTCTAAGATCATCCGTGTTTTGTGTTATTTTGCATTTCAGGAGAATTCATAGGACCATCATCAGTAATTGAGCAATTATAGACCAATATATGCCAAAACAGACGGGAATTCATCAAGATCGGACAAGAGCTCGCAGTGCATACATTGAGCACAACCTAGGTTAAGGCCGTGCTGATCACCATGGCCTGGACTCTGGCCGTGACCAACCATTGGCTTTTGATCCTTGAAATTGGCACTTTGGGGACGGTTTTTGTAGCCGCCACGGCCTCCATGACTCGTGAAACCAAATTGGTGAGATCCAGATGTTCGACTGGCCTCGACTGATCGTCTTGGCCAACATGACCTTGACCACGGCCGTTCTGAAACAAATATATAAGGAAAACTAATTTTTTTAGTGTTAGAAAAGAGAGGGGTGAGAGAGCCATGGTTCGGTTTTGCATAGTCTTGAGAAAGAGTTGAGAGAGGAAGAACCCCGAAATCGCAGGTTCAAGTGCAAAACAGTATGGAGCAATTCAAGAGGCAATTTGGGAGATTAATCGTAGTGCGAGATCCAGTTTGGACATTCATCCAATTCGAGAGAAAGGGTATACATGTTTCATTTTCATTATTCTTCCATTGTAATTGATTCCCTAGATTGTTTTAAACATGAACATGTTTAGCTAGATTGATTAAATCCATTGGGATTTCTTTACTATGTTGGCTCAATATTATATTGTTGGACTGTTTGAGTTAGTTTTGTATTCTTCTTGGTTTCAGATTAATAAGATAATGCATTATTCATGAGACATTATGAATTGTGGTGTTTAGATTGCTTTATGTGATTGAGAAGTCCATTTGGCAATTGGAATTTTAAATAGTAAGAACCGAATTTAACAAAGTTTAATATAGGAAGAGATTCCAACTTTAGGTTATTAGGCGGCTAGAAGCCGAATTGGACTCATCAATCATTTATCTTTTGTTTGATTGCCAACTTAGAGGCTGAAAAGGTTACATCATTCATTTTAGAATTTGGGCTTTCGATTGATGACTTGATTTATAGAATTGTAGTTACTTTTCTTTGTTGTTCATTGTCCTTGGAAAATAATTAATGGTGTTTTACACATCACCGTACGTGTTGCAAACCAATTGCACCTAATACCACACCTCAAAGTGAGATTTTGAGTCCTTCATTATATTTATGCTCTTTATATTTCTTGTTTGAGTGCATTGTACTTGACTTTGCTTCTAGAACTTGCTTTAATGCTTGTTGAAGTTACATGAATATTGTGAATACCATGAGATGATTTGGGCGATTTAGGATTCACCACATTTGACCAAAAGCCTACCCCTTTATGTTTCCATTAGTTAGCCAGTTTTGAGCCTTAACCTTTCTTCATAATCTACGGGGATTAAAATGCCAATTGCTATATTGGTAAATTCACTACATCTTTTTGATATCTTTATGTATGCAATAGTTCTTATAAGTCGCTAGTTTATTATTAAAGAAAATGATGAAAAAAAACAACAAGAGAGAAGAAGAAAATAAACATAATTATTTAATTATTTATCTCTTTATTGATTTAGAGCATTTATTTTAGGCATTTAATCCTTGCTAAAGACCATGTGGTTTTGTGATGTTTATATTGAGTTGTCATTTAAGTTATTCATGCATTAAAATTATTTCCATTCTTTGTTAATGATTTGCAATTTGATTTATGATTTAGTATCCTTTGAGATGTGTTGAATACTATCTGATTACATAGTTTTACACATATTTACTTGCATATTATTGCGTATTTTCTTAGCAACTATTGTGCTTTTATTCCAAGATCACCAACCATTGGCTTTGATCCTTGAAATTGGCACTTTGGTCATGGTTTCCTAAATAGCCATGAGAAACCCGAATTGGTGAGTTCAATGTTCAGAAACTAATTTTTAGCCGTTAAGTTCGAGAGAGTTGCAGAAAGCAAACAGAGGAGCAATTCAAGAGGCAATTTGGGAGATTGGGAATTGATTTCCTAGATTGTTTTAAACATGAACATGTTTAGCTAGATTGATTAAATCCATTGGGATCTCTTTACTATGTTGGCTTAATATTATATTGTTGGATTGTTTGAGTTAGTTTTGTATTCTTCTTGCTTTCGGTGATTAATAAGATAATGCATTATTCAGAATTGTGGTGTTTATATTGCTTTATGTGATTGAGAAGTCCATTTGGCAATTGGAAATTTGAATAGCAAGAACTGGCTAATAATCACTTAGAAATAAGGATAATTAACTAGCCGGATTAAGAATTAACAAAGCTTAATAGAGGTGGATTAAGGTTTAATGCTAATTTAAGAATCAATCGTTAGGAAAAGATTCGAATTTTAGGTTATTAGGTTTAGGAATTCGATTATCTGGAGAGAGAAGCCGAATTTGTATAAGAATTCGTCCACGGGTAGCATAATTGGACTCATCAATCCTTTATCTTTTGTTTGATTGCCAACTAGTTTAGGTTTTTTTTGGGTTTGCTTTCTTGTCTTGGTTATTTCATTTATTCATTAATTCCTGCATCTCCCTTAGAACTTAGCTTGTAGCTATTAGTTAGTTTAAAAATTATTAATCATTCATTTTAAGTTAATATAATAAAGAACAAAGGAGTAACTCTGGCCTTCGCTTTCCAAAGGAATACGACCTTGATACTCGCCATTAGTGCTAGATTGCATCGATAGGTACATTGCCTTAGATTTAGCTAACACAAATAGCCCATCAATGGGCTAATGGCAAAAGGGTATGTGCATGAGAGCTTAAGTCCTTGTGTGGTTCTAGTAATTTTGGTTCCAAAGAAGGATGGCACGTGGAGAATGTGTATAGACTGCCGTGCAATTAACAAAATAACGGTAATGTATTATTATCCTATCCCTAGATTAGATGATATGCTTGATAAGCTGCATAGTGCATGTCTTTATACTAAGATTGGCAAAATGGGTACTATTAGATTTGCATGAAAACTGGGAATGAGTGGAGAACGGCTTTAAGACCAAATATGGTCTATATGAGTGGTTAATTATGCCATTTAGGTTAATAAATGCACCTAGTACATTCATGATACCAATGAACCATGTATTGCGTGAATTTCTTGGTAAATTTATAGTTGTATATTTTAATGACATCTTAATTTATTCTAAGAATCTTAATAATCATTTTTTCATGTTAGATATGTCTTAGAAGTTCTTAGGAAGGAGAGGAAGAAAGAAAGTTGTGTTCAGTCTATTTCGAAAGGAAAGGTTTCCAAACCAAAGAAAGTCGAAATTGAGTCCAAGGAGTGCTAGTTCATTTCAGGTTATTGAGAAGATCAATTAAAATGCATACAAGATAGACTTACAAGATGAGTATAATGTAAGTGGTACTTCTAATGTTGTTGATCTAACTCCTTTTGATGTAAATGATGAGCTTGAGTCATGGAAGAATCATTCAAAATAAGGACCGAAAGATATAGATGGGCTAGCACAATAAAAGCTTGAAGATGATGGGCTTGATGAGGAGCACGCAAGGAAAGCTAAGGATGCTAAAGATGGGCTAAGCTTGTGATGGGCTCTTTATGCAACCTACACCTAAGGCGTTGAACCTACCATGGTCACCTAGCACTAGTGAGTATCAAGGTCGTATCCACGGGGATCGGGTGAACCTAGAGTTACTACCTTGCTATGTTATCTAGTCCGAAATAGGGTGTGAAAGTTCTAACATACCGGTAATGGTTATGAGTGCAATTAAGTAAATGAAGGACAACGAACAATCAAAAGACAATTGCAAAGAGAGAAACAAACCCAAAAGGGAGCCTAAGTGATGGAATTCTAAAGATGGATTTTATGGATTGCCGATCTTGCTTGCCCGTGCCTAAATCCTGAATTGAATCCCTGCCTCTCTCGAGCTTACTGGGATTCCTAAACCCTGCACTAACCTAATGGAATCTCTTCCTAACGGATTACTATGATTGGCATTAAGTATGATTTAAAACTATTAAGAGTTATTAATTCTTAATCCGTGAGTAAATCAACTTTATCTCTAAGTGTTAACTACCGATTCTTACTATTCAATGTCTAGTTTTAACAAGCATTTCTCAATGTCAAGAAATGACCTAATAAACAATTAATTCAACGTCTCAAATTAACTGAATCAAACTTTTATTACTAAATAGCAAGATTATAAGAATGACAATTATAAAACTAACAATTAAGCATAATCCATCAACAAAGGTGAACCCCAATGGGTTCAAAAGATCTAGCTACTCATGTTCATGGTTAAAGCAATTAGGGAACAAAATAAGGAAAAGAAAATTAAAGGCATGTACACCCTTCTCTTTCAAGCTGAATGAGAAACCTAAAATTTGCAAATTCGAAATCTCAAACCCTAGTTGCCTCTTGAATGCTCCCAAAGTTTGTCTTGATCTTCAATTCGATGTTAGAACAAGTGAAATCCCTCCTTCAATTGATGAATTTGATCTCTCAAGGTCTACAATTGAGGTATAGGAAACAATTGATTAAGTGTGTGTCTTGGAATTGAGTCCAAAATTCGTCCCCCCTCCAAAAGAACTCAAAATTGCCTATATAGTTGATTCAAAGATGGCCAAGTCCGGTATGATTTAGCACGTAGTCCGTGTGCTGAACTGTAGTCTGTTGTACGACTCTTCCAAGCCGTGCTTGCCTAAGGGTCTTGAGCCACCAGGCCGTCGGGCCGTGGTGGCTACCAAGTCGTCCGAAATGGCACAATTGGGGATAGCCTATTGGTAATTGACAGGCGGAGTCCAGCCGCGGTGCTCAACCCTCGGGGTGCTAATTCTCACGCAATTTGATGGATTTTGGTCCGTAATCACACGTATTTCCCTCGATTATTGATGTTGTCCTTCGAAAATAACCTGAAATGAGAAAGGAAATAAAAGACAGGTGATTCTAGCATAAAACGGGATAAGCATGCATAAAAATATAAACAATCGGGCATGAAAACATGTGTAGTATGATACTTATCAAATTACCCCACACTTAAACTTTTGCTTGTCCTCAAGCAATCAACAACTCACTCCTCAAACAGATACCAAATAACTCAATCAAATGCATTGCAGGAGGTTAGCTGAAAACAAATTTCAAAACTCCATAATGATTTTTTCCAAAATCCCCAAATTACTAAATCCTTAAGAGAGAGAACAAACTTAATAAAGTTGCTAAAGTTAAAATGACAAACCATCTAAATTGAGAAATTGAGAACCATGCCTCACAAGATGTCACTCAAAACATACAAGTGTATATAGGTGAAAGAAGACCGCCAAGCTCTCAACGCAAAAATACAGAAAAAGTGCTTACCATAGGCTTGCTTATAGATCCAATCTCCACTACTACGAAATAATCAATAATCATGATCAAAGGGTCTTGAGCCATGTTGTAATGGGGTTAAGGTAGAATGCATAAATATGGAAAGTAGGCTACAGTTGCTGGAAGTTAAGCAAGTAATGCAAGAAAGTAACGAAGGATCAAGTGTTGTACCAAAATGAACACTAAGTTGCTCTAAAAATACGATGATGCTCAAAATGAACTAAATTAATACTCTTTTTTTTTCTATTGAATATATATATACTACGTATATATATTACAACAGCTTATGTAGGGGTTGTTGGTTATTGACACATACAATAAGACTGAATATCATTTTTTTTTATTGAAGGGAGCATCTATGAAAAATCTAGCAACTTAGTGAAATATATGATTGCAGATTGATCCAAAATAAAATGCAGTATAAACTTACATAATTTCCAGCAACAATGGTAGAAAGAATGGTCAAATGAATAGAAGTGATAAAATGAGTATCATTGTTATTATTATCACGAAAGAAAAGGCTAAGGCTCAAAATTGGTTCACTAAGGGAAAAACAGGGTTAGGCTTTTTGGCCAAATTGTGTAAATTCTAAGTGCCCATATCATCTCACGATTATTGATAATTCATGTAATCTCAAAAGATATCATAAAGCAAGTTCTAGAAATAGAGATTCTGTACAATGCTCACTAATGAAAGAAAAGGGAGCATAATAGTGATGCACCAATTGGCTCAAAATCTCACCATTTGAGTGGGTTAAAATTGCATGAATTCTCAAACCAAAGTTTAAATAGTCAATCACAATAATAAGCAACAATATTAACAGTGTTCTATATCTAAGATAAAGTAAAATGGAAGAATTTAAGGAAAAAGCTATAAGGGAACCGGGATTCGTTCATTGCCTTCTTCCAACAAGGTTCGATAAAAGCTATAAGGGAATCCATTCAAAGGAGAAAATCATTAACTACTCGATTAAAACAAAACTCAAGATAAGGACAGTAATAATGAATGGACTCAATCAATAAGGGATATTAAAACAAGATAAAAACAATGAAAGATAAAATTGGTACTGCACAAATCTCGCATTTGACCCCACACTTGTGAAAAACACTGTCCTCAATGTGAACAAGGTAGGCACTCCAAAATAAAAGGAATAAAATACGTAAAATGAAGCTAATTATGGGAGTCCATAAAAGAAATTAGAAAACTAAGAGAAAAGCAAGACGACAAAAAGAGATAAAAACTAGAAAGTCTACTAGATACTGCCCTTGATGTGTACTTTAACACTTCAAAATATGTTAGTCCTCAAAATTACGTACGAGCATCAAGTAGGCTAACTCCTGCAAGATTCAAGAATAAACACATTCCAAGCAACATTTAGTAAAAGGTTCAATAATATAGCATTTTCTCAAAATCAAACTTACTAAAAACAGACTGAAATATCTAACTGCAAATGACTACATAAAATAAAATAAATAATGTCCAAAAATTCAGAAAGCAAAAATAGATTCGGGAATGCCTCCCGAAGGCGCTTCTTTTTGTTCGAGTCGTCTAGCTGGACTCTGGATCAGCATTCCTGCATCACGGGCAAATTAAGAAGGTAGGCTCAATGTAAGTTGGGGCTCGAGGCATATAAGCGCAATGAAAAGGTCCAATGTGTGTAGTAGATGACCAAGGAGGTGCTCTCTGGACCGATTTGGGATGTCCATTCATCCACTCCGAATTTCGGCTAAGTGACTTGTCAAAAACAAACTTGCAACTACCCTTCTCGGGTCTATCATAACACAAAGTCTCATATTGATACAAGTTATTTTTTTCATATGAATAACACTTACTAGTAGGGGAAGAAACATGTATAGCATCATCCATTTGTACATCTTGTGGTTGTGTATTACATGTAAGATCAATTCCATCAATACAACAAATGGCATGAACATGGTCGGTGGAAGAACTATCAAATGAGGGTAAACTAAAAGTGACATGATTACGTCCCCTACATTAAGTTCTAACTTCCCCTCAACACGCCTATTTTAGCTCTAGCTATGGCAAGGAAAGGTCTCCCAAAATTAATGGTACACTATGCTCATTGTCCATATCCAAAACCACAAAGTCCACAGGGAATATGAACTTATCTACCTTAACTAGCACATTTTCCACAATTCCCTAGGAAGCTTAATGTAATTCAGTCGGCTAATTGAATGCATATCCTAGTGGATTTTGCCTCCCCAAACCTAGCTTATTGAACAAACTAGTGGGCATGACATTTATGCTAGCCCCCAAATCAGCTAATGCATCATCAACACATAAATTACCTAAAGTGCAGGGAATAGTGAAACTCCCCGGATCGTGACGCTTCGCAACTTGCTCAAACACCCCCGAGCATTCCTCATTTGAACATAGGCGACCTCCTCCAACTTCCTTTTCCCGCTAAGTATGTCCTTTAAGAACTTAGCATACTTGACATCCGCTCCAATGCATCAATAAAAGGCAAGTTAATATCGCAGCTTGTTCTAAAAATATCTAAAACTTATCTTGCGCTTTCTTTCGCCTCTGCTTGTTTAGCTCTAGCAGGATAAGGAATCTTAGGTTGATATTCCCTGACCGGAATTGATTTCACCTTTTGTCCCTCAGGTTCCCTAACCTTACCGCTTGCCTTAACTCGCACCGCATCAATAGTGGCGTCATAAAATACAAAGCTTAGAAGGAGCCGAAACTAACTTACCTAAACGAAAGTGATGGCGTTCACTTGCTCCCTCGGGTTAGACTCGGTGGTGCTCGGGAGGGCCTCCTTCTTCGGACAACATCTTAGAGATTTGGCCAATCTGGGTCTCCAAGTTCCGAATCAAGGCCCTACCGGTTTCTAAGTGCACTATCGGTTTGGAACCTCATCTCCAGACGCCACAAACTTCATCATAAGCTCCTCTAAATTTGACTTCTTTTCCGGTAGAAGAAGAGCTTGCAGCCAGTGTATTCTTTGCGGCTTGATGAAGTCTCTGAAACCAGTGGACCCCCGAGCATTATTGTTCCTCCAACTAAAGTTGGGATGATTGCGCCACCCAGGGTTGTATGTATTGCTGTAAGGATCATTCTGCTGCCTTGGGGCATTCCCCATATAATCAACCTGTTCAACATCAGAAGACATAGCAGAATTAGATGGAAAAGTAGTAGAGGATGAAGCAAACATACCTCTCGCAAAGACAGCTTCAGACCGTAATGCGTGCCACCACAAACTCACACCAACGTCACGATGAACCCAGGCATCCGGAGGTTGGTCGATCTTCTTGGCTAGAAGCTCCACTTGAGCTGCTAAGGCTGCTGTAGAATCCACTTGGTTGACCACTCCCTGTCTTCCTAGTCGGCTCTTAGAGGATTGCCACTGATAGTTGTTCATGGCCATTTCCTCTATCAAGTTCTGAGCCTGCTCGGGCGTCTTATTGTTTAGCGCCTCGACATCCACCATCGCCTCGTTGCAAGGTTCAACCCGCTGTAGAAGGTCTGAACCTGCATCCACACTGGCAATCCGTGATGTGGGCAACATCTCAAAAGATCCTTAAACCTCTCCCATGCATCGTACATGCTTTCATTATCAAACTGCACAAAAGAAGATATGTCATTTCTAAGTTTAGCAGTTTTAGATGGAGGAAAATACTTATATAAAATTTTTTCAGCCAACGCCCTCCAGGTAGTAATTGTTTATTGTGGAAGAGATTGCAACCATCTCTTTGCTCTGTCCCTCAAGGAAAATGGAAACAATCTCAGCCGAATGGCATCATCAGTTGTTCCATTTATCTTGAATGTGTCACAAATCTCCAAAAAGTTAGAGATATGTGCATTGGGATCCTCGCTGGGCAATCCTCCAAATTGCATGCTTTGCTGGATCATCTGGATAACATTGGCCTTTATCTCAAAATTTTGGTCGCTACGAAGAAGTCCGACTATACTGCTTCTCGTCCATCTAAAGATGGTCGAGCAAACTCATACATCGTCCTCTGATCGTCATTGGCCTGGGGGTCATGGTTTTCCATCGTGTCTAGTCTATCCATAGGTACCTCAACCTCAATCTCCTCCTCTTCTAATTGCAACCTCTTCCTTAAGAGTCTGAGGGATCGTTCTGGATCAGATAGAGGCTCTATAAGATTCGAGTTTGAGCTCCTGGTCATAAACTACCTGAAACCAAAAGTCCACACAACCACCAATCAACAAAAACAATATAATAATAAATAATAAATAAAAAAAATAAAGAATAAATGAATAAACAAATAATGACTAAATTAACACAAAAATAATTCACTCTAGTTCACCATTACAGTGTTCCTCGGCAACGGCGCCAACAAATTGATGGGCTCTTTATGCAACCTACACCTAAGGCAGTGAACCTATCGATGCAGCCTAGCACTAGTGAGTATCAAGGTCGTATCCCTGGGGATCGGGTGAACCTAGAGTTACTACTGCTTGCTATGTTATCTAGTCTGAAATAGGGTGTGAAAGTTCTAACATACCAGCTAATGGTTATGAGTGCAATTAAGTAAATGAAGGACAACGAACAATCAAAAGACAATTGCAAAGAGAGAAACAAACCCAAAAGGGAGCCTAAGTGATGGAATTCTAAAGATGGATTTTATGGATTGCCGATCTTGCTTGCCCGTGCCTAAATCCTGAATTGAATCCCGGTTCCTCTCTCGAGCTTACCGGATTCCTAAACCTGCACTAACCTAATGGAATCTCTTCCTATCGGATTACTACAGATTGGCATTAAGTATGATTTAAAACTATTAAGAGTTATTAATTCTTAATCCGGCGAGTAAATCAACTTTATCTCTAAGTGTTAACTACCAGTCCTTACTATTCAATGTCTAGTTTTAACAAGCATTTCTCAATGTCAAGAAACAGCCTAATAAACAATTAATTCAACGTCTCAAATTAACTGAATCAAACTTTTATTACTAAATAGCAAGATTATAAGAATGACAATTATAAAACTAACAATTAAGCATAATCCATCAACAAAGGTGAACCCCAATGGGTTCAAAAGATCTAGCTACTCATGTTCATGGTTAAAGCAATTAGGGAACAAAATAAGGAAAAGAAAATTAAAGGCATGTACACCCTTCTCTTTCAAGCTGAATGAGAAACCTAAAATTTGCAAATTCGAAATCTCAAACCCTAGTTGCCTCTTGAATGCTCCCCAAGTTTGTCTTGATCTTCAATTCAATGTTGGAACAAGTGAAATCCCTCCTTCAATTGATGAATTTGATCTCTCAAGGTCTACAATTGAGGTATAGGAAACAATTGATTAAGTGTGTGTCTTGGAATTGAGTCCAACATTCGTCCCCCCTCCAAAAGAACTCAAAATTGCCTATATAGTTGATTCAGCATGGCCGGAGTCCAGGCTGTGATGATTCGACTACGAGTCCAGCAGGCTGAACTTGGAGTCCGGCTGCCGACCCTTCCAAGCCGTGCCCAAGCCGGTGGCCGAGCCACCACGGGTGCCATGCTAGAGGCCGTGGTGGCTACAGGAATCGTCGAAATGGCACAATTAGGGATAGCCTCTTGGTAATTCAGCACGTGAGTCCGGTGCCATGCTCAACCCTCGGTGCTAGTTCTCACCCAATTTGATGGATTTTGGTCCGTAATCACACGTGATTTCCCTCGATTATTGATGGTGTCCTTCAAAATGACTTGAAACGAGAAAGGAAACAAAAGACAGTGATTCTAGCATAAAACGGGATAATCATGCATAAAAATGTAAACAATTGGGCATGAAAACATGTGTAGTATGATGCTTATCAGCTTGCCACAATGTCTAGAGCCAAGAAGTTGCAACAACCCTTAAATGATTATAGACAAGATTGGGCTAGCAAGGAAATTCCATTTAAAGGCCCAAGATCTATAACTATTAAGTAGCATCAAGATTGTGCTTTATTCAATCTAGTGGAGGTGCAAGCCCATGAAGAACTAATTAAAGCCGAAATATGCTTCTTTATATTTCGACCTTGGTTTATTTTTATTAAGTTTATTTAGGGCAAAATAGTCTTTTTCCTATTAGTTGTCTTCTAGGGTTTGTTTCAAGTCTACTTAACTTGAACCAAGCCATATGTTACATAAAGTTTTGATTATTAATGATATTTCATTTTTCTAGCAACCTTTGCTTGAATTCTTGTATTCTTTTTAAATGCATTTAACACTTATCAAAGATTTGATCTATCTTTGTGGCGTGCTAGGATTATGGTTTAAAGGACATAGTTTTCTTTAGGTTCTAATAATATTGATAAACTTTATAATCTAATCTAGAGTGATCCTACGATTTGATTCAATTTGTTAGTAGGTTTCTAGGTTAGTGATATACGGGTTCACAACTATTAGAGTTTGTATATTCTATTTCTAAAGGTTCTTAATAGTTTGCTAATGCATGTTTTCATAAGTTCGCACAGTTCTTAAAAGAACACATAACTTGATTGCCCAAAAGGTAGAAAACTAAAATAATATACTCACTAGCCTTAAGTATTCGGATGCATGCAATTTTTATAGCGCGAAAGGCCTCTTTCCATAACTAGAAGAAACTAGAATCTAAATTATAAATAAATAAAGAAAGATAAATAAACTAAAGTCAAATCAAGAATGAAAGAGGAGTTGATTAGTCAACAAGACTCATGGTCCCAAATTTTAGGAACCAGCTTAACAAAAATAAGGAAAAATTCGCCAATTGATTATAGATAATTGAATAAGGTGACAATTTGCAACAAATATCCATTACCACAGATTGACGATTTATTTGATCAACTACAAGGAGCTCATGTATTTTCTAAGACTGATTTAAGATCCAAGTATCACTAATTGAAGAGTAAGAAAGCAGATGTTCCTAAAACAACATTTAGAACTCGATATGACCATTATGAATTTTTAGTGATATCATTTGGGTTAACTAATGCTCCAACTGCATTCATGAACTTGATGAATGGGGTATTCAAGCCTTATTTAGACAGTTTTGTAATTGTGTTTATAGATGACATTCTGGTGTACTCACGAATAGAGGAGCAACATGTATAGCACTTGAGAATTGTATTACAAACATTGGGAGATAGGCAATTGTATGCCAAGTTGAGCAAGTATGAGTTTTGGTAAGAGAAAGTGGTATTTTTAGGGCATAACATTTCATCCAAGGGAGTATATGTTGATCTGAAAAAAATTGAAGCGATCATTAGTTGGAAACAACCTACCAATGTGCATGAGATACATAGTTTTTTAGGATTAGCAGGCTATTATAGGAGGTTTGTGCAAAACTTCTCCATCGTTGCTTTACGTTTGACAAATTTATTGAGGAATAATATGAAGTTTGTATGGAATAAATGCTAAGGCAGTTTTAATGAAATGAAGGCATGCTTAACTTTAGGACTGGTGTTGACACTACCAATGACAAGGCAGGAATATGTTGTGTACAATGATGTGTCCATAAATGGTTTGGGTTGCATACTGATGCAACAAGGTAAGGTGATAGCATATGCCTCTCGTCAATTAAGACCACCTGAGTTGAATTGTCCTACACATGACCTTGAGTTAGCAGTAGTTGTTTTTGCTTTGAAGATTTGGAGGCATTATTTGTATGGCGAGAACTGCTAGATTTTCACAGACCATAAGAGTTTGAAATACCTATTAAGCCAAAAGGAGTTGAATTTGAGGCAAAGGAGATGAGTTGAGTTATTAAAGGATTACGATTGCACCATTAAGTATCACCTAGGAAAAGCTAATGTAGTAGCAGATGCACTTATGTGAAGTCCTCAAGTAACTTATCTTATATTCGTACTATGAGAATTCCATTGTTACTTGGGTTGAAGGCAATAAATATAGAAGTAGCTCAAGGCGAGAATCGAGCATTGGTAGCCACTTTGAAGGTTCGACGAATGCTAATTGATAGAATCAAAGAGGCACAAGGTCAAGATTAGCAATTGGTGAAAATCAAGGAACAAGTTCAATAAGGTAACCTGGTAGATTTTATGATCTCAAAGAATGATATTTTTCTTTACGAGGGTAGAACCCAATGCTGAAGTTCTTAAAAGGGAGATAATGGAGGAAGCACATAATTTATCATATGCCATGCATTCGGGGAGCACTAAATGTACCAGACCTTGAAGGATAATTATTGGTGGCTGGGGATAAAGAAGAATATTATAGAGTTTATGAATAAATGTTTGATGTGCCAACAAGTTAAAGCAGAACACAACATCCGATAGGAACATTGCAACCTCTTCCTATTCTGAATGGAAGTGGGAGCATATTACTATGGATTTTGTGATAGGATTGCCTAGGACCCAATAGAGACATGATGGTGTTTGGGTGATTGTGCATAGATTGACTAAGTCAGCTCACTTTTTGCCTATAAAGGTGAATTAATCATTGGATAAACTTGCTGAAACCTACATTCTGGAGGTAGTGAGATTGCATGATCAATCAGACAGAATAATTCAAACACTAGAAGATATGTTCGAACTTCTGTGATGGAATTTCAGGGTAGTTGGCTATTAATGGAGTTTGCCTAGCTTACGAAGCATTATATGGTAGGAAGTGCACGACTCCAATTTGTTGGGATGAAGTTGGAGAAAAGCAGTTAATTGGTCTAGAAATTTTATAGATGACAACTGAGAAGATTCAGTTAATTCGGGATTGACTAAAGGAAGCTTAAGATAGACAAAAGAGTTATGCAGACTTAAAAAGAGTACCAATTAAGTATATTATGGGTGACAAGGTTTTCCTTAAGATTTCACCATGGAAAGGAGTACTACGGTTTGGTAAAAGAGGGAAATTAAGCCCCAGGTACATTGGTCTATTTGAGGTGATTGAAAGGATTGGTCCAGTAGCTTATAGATTGGTTTTACTTCTAGAATTATCTCAAATTCATGATGTTTTCCACGTTACTATGTTAAGAAGGTATAAGAGTGATCCTAGTCATATTTTACAAGCTCAACCTTTAGAAATAAAGGATAATTTATCTTACGAGGAAAGACCGGTTGTCATTTTAGCCAAAGAAGTTAAAGAGTTAAGAAAGAAGACTTTAGTGAAAGTGTTATGGAAACATCATGGAAATGAGGAAGCAACTTGGGAGTGGGAGGAGGATATCAGAAACCAATCCCCTAATCTGTTTAATTCTGAGGATAAAATTTCATAAGGTGGGGAGAATTGTCACACCCGTATTCTAAGTATGTATTCGTCCTTTTAGCATTGCACATATCAAAGCTTGAAGAGTTGGATTCAAATTCAAGGCTTATTAATCTAATCCAGTTTATTGGTTTTGAATAAATCTAACATGGGTTTAATGAGCATAAAGGAGCACATAAGGGAGTTTGGGCCTAATTAGCTCCACTAAGGATGGCCCATGCATGTGACTTAAAGAAACTAAGGATTCTTACTCCTAATGAGGGGCTACATAGTATTTTAGGAGTATCAGGACTTTATTTTTAGTTATCTCTTTTAGTTAGGATGTTTATCTCTATCCTATTTTTGAGTTGTAATTCCTTAATAGCTTATAATTAGGGTTTTCTAAAGGCTATAAAAGCCTAGTACGGATTTTCGAACTCATGGATTGATGATTAATATATTTTATGATTTTATACTCTATTCTTAGTTCTTGTTGGAGCTAATTTATCTAGCAATTTATTGTTTATGGCGTTCAAATCCGACTTATCAACTTAGAATCCATACTAACTTGTATGCCTTCTACCTCTAATACCTTAGATTTGATAGTTGAATATACTTAAAAGGGTTTAAGGTTTCCATTGACCTGGTTCTTATCACAAAAGACTCCATTGTATACGAGTTTAATCCTTTGATATAGGTTAGGTTCGTATCACAAAAGACTCCATTGTATTAAGAAAAACATCCTCACTCTTCACCAATTCAACTTTTGCCTCATCCTCATCATCATTAATGATTTCTTCAATTTTGAATTCGTACAAGGATAGATAATTATTGTCTTTCTCACAATCTTCAATCATCGTGTCTTTAAAATCTTCATTAACTTCAATAGAGTAATTTACCTCTTTTACATTATCTTGATTGCTTTTGAATGTTGGCTTATGCTCGGTTTTATTTTGGAGATGCTTAGCATAACTATAAATCGAATCCTTTAATTCTAAAAGAATTATGCATAATCGAATTGATATCCTTGATAGTATACATGTTTGCATGCTTGATTTTGAGTTATTTTAAAGCAATTTATGTTTTTTTGTATTAGGACCACCCTGTTTTAGTTTCTTTTATGTCTTAGGTGTTTTTCTAGTTACATCATCAAAGTTAGATGCAATCGGACCAATCTGGAAGAAAGATGAATCGCGTTAGACTATTCAACATGTCCGCGGCCGAGGAGCACGGTCGGGTCGAGGCTGAAATGCCTTTCCTATGGCGATTTAAAGCGATTTTCAACACAGATTCTGAGAGTAACACGGCCTAGGAGTATGTCTGTGCTGAGGAGCACGGCCAAATATAAGTTGTGCTGAAGAAGGCCAAATGTACACTTTTAGATCAACATGACATGGATTCAGCATGGCCTAAATGTAGGCCGTGTTGGATCCCAAAACCTAAGTTAAAACAAAAGAAAAAAAAAGAAAAAAAGGGAAAAACAGAGGAGAAGAAGAGAGCTTTGGACTATTCAAGATAGACCTTAAGAGCTAACTTCCAAACGATCAAGAAGAGGAAAACGGAGACCAATTCTATTTCAAAATCATCAAGATAGCTGCTTTTGAGGATTGGATCCAAGATTCAAGGGAAGAAGAAAGAGATCTTGAGCTGTAGAGTGTGGATACAGAGTTATTAAAGAGGGGATAACATGTTACCATTTGAGAAAAGGGTGTTCATATTTTTTCAATTCTTATCTACTTTATGTTCCATTCCTATTTTACTTTAATCATGAACATATGTAATTAATTCTATCAAACCCATTTGGGGGTGATCTTTAGCCATGCTAGGCTTGTGTTGTGCTTAGATGATTGGATTATATTGATTTAAGATTGTAGTTCTCATTCAAGTATAATAAAGTTTATTGTTTCCTCTTCATTATTGAATCAATTTGAGAACTCCTTTGTAATTGAGAAATTAAATTGAGTTTGAACAACTGCTTGTGTGATTAGGTGATTTGCATCCTAGAGATGAGTGTAATAGCTTACTGGAATAAGAACTAGACATTCTTATTAGAGTAATTTAAAGATTAATGATATTCTAAAATCGATTGTTAGGAAGAGATTCTAACTTTACAACTTTAGGGTTAGAAATCGGTTAACTCGAGAGAGAAGCCAATTCATTCAAGAAATTATCTATAGATCACAATTCTTAATAAATCAATTCATAAATTATTATTTGTAAGCCGGTTAGCTAGAGTGATCCCCAATTGGGTTAATTCATCTTATTATCCTTTTTCAACTTTTATTCTCTTTGTTAAAATTTAGCTTTCAATTGCATTCTTAATCATTTTTAGTTAATAATCTTTACCACCTTTTGATCAATTAGATAATAGGAATAGCGTAGTAGCGATAGTTTCTCGGCCCCGGGATACAGATTGATACTTGCCATAGCTAGATTACATTCGATAAGTGCACTTGCTTGTAGATTGCTAGTCGTGTTAGCGAGCCATCAAGTTTTTGGCACTGTTGCCGAGGAGTTTGTGTTGAGAAATATTGTGAACTGTGTGTTCTTGTTAATTTATCCATTTACTATTTATTCTTTATTTATTTTTTGTTCAATTTTCTTCTTTTATTCATTTGTGTTGTTGGTTATTTGTTGTTTCAGGTATTGTATGACTAGGAGGTCCAACCTTGATCTAGTAGACCCTCTACTAGAACCAGACCGATCCCTCAAGCAATTGAGAAAGCGATTGAACATAGAGGAAGAAGAGATCCAGGTTAGAAAATCCGTACACGAGAGTGAGTCCGGAAACATTACAGTAAAGATGGCAGATGCCAACGATAATAACGACAATAACCGGACGATGTATGATTTTATGAAACCATCATTGGAGGGGATATGAACATGCATCACGAGACCGGCTGTTGCCGCTAATAATTTTAAAATAAAGCCTAATGTTATTTAGATGGTGCAGTAAACAATTTAGTTTGGAGGCTTGCGAGATGAGGATCCTAATGCACATATAGCAAGTTTCTTGGAGATTTGTGATACCTTCAAGATTAATAGGACAACAGATGATGCAATTTGTCTCCACTTGTTCCTATTTTCCTTGAGGGATAGAGCATAGCAGTGGCTACCGTCACTACCTCCTAACACTATCATTATCTGGGATTCTTTGGCAGAGAAATTTCTATTAAGTACTTTCCTCCCTCTAAAACTGCTAAACTTAGAGATGACATATCTTTTTTTATGCAATTTGACAATGAGTCGATGTACGACACTTGGGAGAGGTATAAGGATCTACTGAAATGCTGCCCACACCATGGACTACCAATCTGGTTATAGGTATAAACTTTTTATAATGATTTGAATTTGGCTACTAAGCAGATGGTAGATGCAGTTGCAGGTGGTTCTTTGAGAAGCAAGACACCAGAGCAAGCCTAAAGCTTAACTGAGGAAATGGCCAAAAACAATTACCAGTGGCACACTACTAGGAGCAGGATAGGACGTCAACGGAGTGTAAACCAGTCGGATGCAACTATAGCCTTGGCAGCTCAAGTGGAGTTATTATCCAAGAAACTTGATCAACTCCAGATGCCTGTCCAAGCAGCACAAGCAAGCTGTGAGTTTTGTGGTGGCCTACATTACAGTAGTAACTGTATATCGGGAGATATGTTTGCTTCCTCTTCTTTATCTAACCATGAACAGGTGGACTATATGGGAAGTCAGCCTAGGCAGCAGAACAACCCGTATAGAAACACCTATAATATGGGATGGAGAAATCATCCAAACTTCGGATGGAGGAACAACAACAACTAGGGGCCACCAGGGTTTCAGCAACTACATCAACAGTCGCAACAATTTGTTCTCCCACCTCAGTCTCCTCGGGCTCAAGAGAAAAAGCCTAACTTAGAGGAGCTGATGATGAAGTTTGTGTCCGCTTCAAAGACTAGATTCCAGCAGACGGACGCAGCTCTTAGAAATCAACAGGCCTCCATTCAGAACTTGGAGAATCAGATAGGCCAAATTTTTAAGATGATGACTGAGAGGCATCCAGGGACGTTGCCCAGTAATACGGAGTCTAACCCGAGAGAGCATGTGAAGGCTATCACTTTATTGGTAGAAATGATTATAATCAAGTTTCTTCATTTTAGCTTAATTTCTTTTTTTTTTGTTAATCTGTTGAGATATTATTTTTAGTTGATCCTCTTTGACTCCTAGATTGTATTGGATGATCGGTGAAACTTAATTACTTATGTTGGTAAGAAGGTTTATATTGTTAATGATAGGTTTACCAATTACCAACCCTATCAATAGCAGGTTAATATTGTTTTCATTTGTTTTGAATTTTTAATTTTGTACACTAAATGCATAAATATGTTATTTAGTGATTTTCAATTTTTTAAGTATATTCCTATTTCTAATGATGATGATGTTGTTCAAGAACATTCGGGTAGGAAAGATGGAGATAGCAAGGTGATGGAGCTAGAGAAGATGCCAGGAAGAAGAGTCCTCTAAGGGAATAACAGCCCCCGATCTCATATCCTGCCAGGTTGAAGTAGGAGAAAGTCGATCAGCAGTTCATTAAGTTTCTTGACTTGTTTAAACAACTGTGAATTAACTTACCTTTTGTTGAAGCTATTTCATAGATGCCCAGGTATGTGAAGTTCTTAAAGGAAATCTTTAGCAATAATAAGAAGCTAGAGGACTTGGCGGTCGTGACCTTAAATAAGGAGTGTTCAGCTATACTTCAGAACAAATTGCTACAGAAGAAGCGTGATCCAGGGAATCCTATTCTGACAAGGAGTTCTATTCCAATAAGGAGTCGTAATGATATTGGGAGTCTAAATGACATCAGGAACCCAAGTGACATTGGAAATCCTAATCCAACTAGGATTCAAGATCCACTTCACATCCATGGAGACCCAATTACAAGGTCCAAGGCTAAGAAGATAAAAAAAGCTCTCAATGGGCTTATTCAAGACATTTGGGCTAAGGACACATCAAGGCTTGAAAAGTTCGATTCAAATTCAAGGCTCATTAATCTAATTCAATTTATTGGGCTTGACTAATTCTAATATGGGCTTAATGAACATAAAGGAGCATATTGGAGTTTGGGCATAATTAGATCCAAACAAAGATGGCCCATGCGTGTAACTTAAAGAAACTAGGGTTTCTTACTCCTAATGGTCGGCTACATAGTATTTCGTGATTATTAGGACTTTGTTTTTAGTTATCTTTTTTAGTTAGGATGTTTATATCTATCCAATTTGAGTTGTAATTCCTTAATAGCTTAGAATTAGGATTTTCTAAAGGCCAATAATTTCTTTCCTTATAGAATTTGAAATCCCACCTATGTAATTATTTTGTTCTTCTCTTTTTGCCTCCCTTTCTAATCTTCGTCTAGTATGATGGTTTGGTTTTATATGGGAAGTATAAACACAAGTGTTAAGTGAAAGTATATGGAAGCAGCAATCACAAGTACCGATCTAATGCTTGGACAAAAGCAAAGAAAGAAAATTAGTTGATGGAGTACAGGCACCATTGGTTTCCATCATTAATTATTCCTCTAGGCACGAGGATTCATGTTGACACAATGATTGACATAAGGAATTATAGGAACACAATTCACAAGCTTGACTGGTGGCATTGGAGCGTGACTAGACTTATCTCGCACGTCCTTTCTTTTGTGTTCTTTATCTACCATTGTCTTTAAATCATTTTAATTTGATCCTTACATTTGTCATATATAAGAGAATAAAGAACTAGTGATTTCTTTCCTTATTAAATCTGAAATCCTAGCTATATTCTCATTTTGTTCGTTTCTTTTTTGTGTCTTTTTTGAGACGTAAATCCACGTGCATAAGGGAGTAATCATGTTGTTTTTATCAATCCAAGCATAATATAAGTGGGAATGCAAGTGTTTTGATGTTTAGGACACATATAATAAAATAATTTGGGTCGAAGTGATATTAGGTAGGGCAAACAAATTTCCCTTTATTTTTGTTAAGCTGGCTTTTAAAATTTAGGATAACGAGAGCTGTTGACCAATCAACTCATGTCTTGTCCTTAATATGACTTTAATTTATTCATCTTTCTTTATTTATTTACTCATATTTAGCTTCTAGTTTTTTTTCCTTATGTAATAAGGGCTTTCCCACTATAAAAATCGCATGCACCCGAATACTTAAGGTTAGCGAGCATATTATTTCATTTTTCTACCTTGTGGGAAATCAAGTTATTGATTCTTTCAAGAACTTTGCGAACTTATCAAGACTCATACTTGTGAACATAGACTTATTCCTCAAGTCCTTCCTTTATTTTTTGTTCTTTGGATAAGCACACCAGTAGCGCAACAAAAGCTCTTAAACATTTCATATCTCATGGAAATTAAGGTTACAAGTTATAATTGAGGATTTAAGTTGAAAAAAAGAAAATAACTTTTCTTTTATAAACATGAAGAACACAAAGAAAAAGACTACAACCTTTGAATAGCAAAATTCAATTCTTGATTGTTGATGATGTTTATGTTAGAGAATCAAATAGAGGTTCACAATTACAAACTGATGTGCATCATTTTATACATATTATATGCCCAATTGTATACATTTTGTGCATAGTTATCTTGTTTTATGCCACAATCACCTGTGTTTTGCTTCCTCTCACGTTTTAGGTCATTATCGAGGGACATTATTAGTAATTGAGGGAAATATGTGCAATTACGGTCCAGAATCCATCAAATTGAGCAAGGACTAGCATTCTAAGGTTGAGCACGGCCTGGACTCCGGCCGTGTTGAATCATCAAATAGTTGCCCTTCAAGAGTGCCATTTTGGCACGGTTTTTGAAGCCAACACTGCCTCCACCACGGCCCCTGGTGGCTCAGCACCAGTTAGGGCATGGCCAGGAAGAAGTCATGAGTTACGGAACGCGGAGGTCCAGCACGGCTTGGATTCCACCCATGCTAATTAGCACGGGCTTGACCACGGCGGTGCTGAAAGATTTATATAGTCAAAAATGATTTATTGAATTAGGGTTCAATTTTCTGACTTGATTTTACATATACATGCATAAGCCATCTTTTCCCAGACTTCAATACTCGACCTTAGAAGATCATTTCATCTATTGAAGGAAGGATTACATTGGTTTTAACATCAAATTGAAAATCAAGAGGAGATTTGGGTGCATTCAAGAGGCAAATTAGGGTTTATCATTCTGAATTGGGAATTTAAGGTTTATCATCCAACTTCAAGAAGAAGGGTGTACATGCCTTCAATTTACTTTTATGAATTTATTCTTTACTTTGTGTTGCTTATTAGTATAAGTAACTAAATTTGTCAAACCCATTGGGGTTCCTGTGTTGTTGGATTGATTCTAATGCTTGTGAGATTTTGATTATTAATGCTTGTCTCTTCTTGCTTTCATTATTAATGAGAAATCATATTATTCATGAGACGTTGTGAGTTGTGATATTTAGATTGCTTTATGTAATTGAGAAATTCATTTAGTAATTGGAAATTTGAATAGCAAGAAGTGGTTAATGATCACTTAGAGATAAGTGTAATTGACTAGCCGGATTAAGAATTAGCAAAGCTTAATAGAGGCGGGTTAAAGCTTTATGCTAATTTAATAATCGATCGTGAGGAAGAGATTCCAACTTTAGGTTATTAGGTTTAAGAATTCGATTATCTCGAGAGGGAGACCGAATTCAATTAAGAATTCATCCATGGGTAATTGCAATTGGTAATCAATATAATCTCTATCTTCACTAAAATCTAACTAGCTTAGGTCCCCTAGAGTTTGCTTTTTCCTTCAATTGTTTTTCTAAATCCTTTCAGATCATTTGACACTTAGTTAACCGCTTGTTCATATTTAATCATAGCATAATAATTTCATCGATTCTGTTAAGGGTAGATAACATAAAACACTGCAGTAGTTCTAGGATCACCCTTTCCCAAGAATACGACCTTGATACTCACCATTTGTGCTAGTCTGCATCGATAGGTTCACTGCCTTAGATTTTAGCTACACAAACATAGGAGACATTTTTTTACCAAGAGTTTAGTAAAGTAATTTGTTTCATCATGGCTGGTGACGATGATGTCATAACTCCAAATTCTAGCTGTGTGAAAAAGATTGTTGTTTTTATTCTTGGCACTAATGACAACCCAGGAAATTTGATCACACCGGTGCAACTTAAAGGAGATAATTGTGATGAATGGGCGAGAGCTATTCGTACGGCTTTAAAGGGAAGAGAAAATTTGGGTTTCTGGAAGGGTTACTGATGATGAGAAAATTGAGGATTGGTATACTGTGCATTCTATGTTGGTTGCATAGTTGATGAATACCATTGATCCTTCACTCTGTTCTACTCTCTCGTACTGTGAGGATGGGCAAGAACTGTGGACTATCTTGAAAGGAAATTTTTGTGTAGTGAATGGAACATGGATCTGTCAACTCAAGCATTTCTTGCCCAGTGCAAGCAAGGGAAGACGTAATCCATCTCTTCGTTCTTTGGACGTCTTAGTAAGATTTTAGATGAAATAGAAAATTTTATCACTTTGCCAACGTGTTCTTATGACGGCTGTAAATGCAATCTTGCAGCATAATATATGCAATTATTGCAGGAAGAACGACTTATGTGGTTTCTCATTAGTCTGGACAATGCCTGTGTGTTAGTCCGCTTGCAACTTTTGACTCAAGACCCGCTGCCTTCGCTAGACAAGGCGTACCAAACTTTGATACAAGAGGAGTGTCTGCGTGGAGGCAATTTACGTCTTGAGAAGGGCAACCAAGACAATATCATGGCTTTTAAGGTTCAGACAAATCTTTAAAGTAAATCCTATTCTGTTGATAATTCTGACCAGCTTTGTATGTACTGTAATCGTGAAGGCCATGATCAAAGTTCATGTTTTCAACTTCATGGTTTCCCGGATTAGTGGGGGGATCGACCTCATGGTGGTCGTGGTCCAGGTCGCGATAGGAGAGGTGGTACCCATAGTGGTACGACTAATGACAAAGTAGTAGAGGGAGAGGCAGTAATGGTGCCTCGTTGGTTCGCGCACACAAAACTACTGTTGATTCTTTCAGACAGGCGAGTACTTCTCAGGCAGTCCCAACCACTTCAGAGGCAGCAGGCTTTTCTAGCATTACACCTGGATAATGGCAGACCATTCTTGATCTTCTTATTTTGCCAAATTCCAAAGATCGCTTGACGGGTAAGTGTTTATGGATAATTGATACCGGGCTACTCATCATGTCAGAGGTACATTAAAATCGTTAATCAATTTGAATATAATTAGCCATTGTTTAGTGAGATTACCAGATGGTCGGACTACTACCGGCACACATGAGGGAAGCGTGGTATTATCGGGCAATTTGAGGATTAATAATGTGTTCTTTGTTCGCAATTTGGATTGTAATTTGATCTTTATGACTCAACTATTAGATGAACACAAATATACCATTCAAATCATTGATGCTTTGTATGTTATACCGGACCGAGTGACGACGAGGTTGATCGAAGTGGGTGAGTGCAAGGATGGACTTTTCTTTTTTCGTGGTATTCCTCATGACAAGGTCCTAGCTATTAATGGTGGTGAGTCCATGGGGTTATGGCACAAGCGTCTAGAGCAGCCTTTGGAGAAAATCTAGTGATTTGAATAAAAATGGTTGTGATGTGTGTTTGTGTGCAAAGCAACCACGAGACAGTTTTCCTATTAGTAGGAGTCGTGCTAGTAGGATTTTTGAACTTATTCATTGTGATTTATGGGGACCCTATCAGACTCATTACTCCTGTGGGGCTTTTTATTTTTTGACGATTGTGGATGATATCTCTCAAGCAGTTTGGGTTTACTTACTTTATAATAAATTAGAAGTTGGCATCATGTTTTTGAATTTTGTTACATTGGTTAAAAGGCAATTGAATCATACTATTAAGTGAGTTAGAAGTGATAATAGAACTGAGTTTACATGCTTAACTGAATATTTTGAGAAGCATGGTATTATTTTTGAAACATCTTGTGTTAGGACTCTGCAACAAAATGGTCGTGTTGAGCGTAAACATCGACACATTTTAAATGTGGCACGTGCTTTGCATTTTCAAGGGCATTTGCCTATTCAGTTTTGGGGAGAGTGTGTGATGGAAACATATTACTTAATAAATCGTACTCCTTCTAGTGTTCTTAATTATCAAACACCATATGAATGTTTATTTGGTAAAATTCCTAACTTATAAGCCATTCAGATTTTGGGTTGTTAATGTTATGCTCGAAATAAAAAACATCAAGGTGATAAATTTGCTAGCAGAAGTCGTAAATCCATTTTCTTAGGGTACCCATTTGCTAAAAAGGGATGGAAGTTGTATGATTTAGATACAGAAGAGATCTTTATGTGTAGGGATGTTAAATTTTTTGAAAATGTGTTTCCATTATGCAAAGAAGGAGTGGGTTGTTATTATACTTTACCTGCTCCCATGGCGAACAATGTGGATCAGATTATGAGGGGGAGTAATGCGGAGATAGAGGGTGATAATGAGGAGATAGAAGGTGATAATCAGAGATAGAGGGTTAGATAGAGGGTGATGATGGGCAGGAAAGTGAAGGGGGTGTTGTGTTGGTGGCTGCTGAAAATGAGGAACTTGAAGCCATAACAACAGAACTGGGACAAGGCAAACGTTCAAAATTACCTAATTCTCTCTACTATGACTTTGTGACTCATACCATTGTGAAAAAAGAAAGTGCACTTTGTTTTCAAGAAATCCATCCTCGCCATGATGTGTTTGAAATGTGTTAAGATTGATATATGCACATGTGATTTGTTTGTGTTTGTTAATGTGCATTAGACAACAGGGCACTTGATTGCAATCCGGTGAAGGGAAAAGGGTCGGAGCATGCTAATATAGAGGAAGGGTTAGCCATCAAGTGTGCATAGAGTGGGATTTTACGTGATGGTTGATTGGTAATAATCGTTGTGAGGATGGTTAAAATCTATGAGACTTTTTATACCATTTAAAGTATATAATGTTGATAATTATTATTGCTATTTTGTATGAGTGTTAGAACAGTTTCTGCAGTGGTGTTTTCTTGCTTAACAAAGATTAATTGCCTCGAGAGTTTGATTCACAATGTTATATATTTTGTATAATTATATGATTTTCTTCTGCTTACAGTTATCTAAATTATTTTCTGCTTGTATATCTATTCCTTGAGTATTTTTATATTCATTCTACTCTTTTCATAAATTTTATTCAGGAAGCAAGGCTTGATAGTGGGTGGTTGAGCTAGTAAGTGTGATTAAAGGTGAGAGTAAGGTAGGCTAGAATTTCTCATATGAGGAGTCATATATATACTCATTGTAACTTGTATCTAACCTTGTTTCATACCATGGTGGTTATGTACATGTAAAAGGCTATGTTATAAAGTTAATGTTTAAAGGCAAACTTTATATATTAACTTATTTAATAATTATTAATAAAAGCATTTCTAGTTACGGTCATTGTAATGAAACATCATATTAAAAAAATTATCTATTTTTCATAATTATGATTTTGAAATACATTATTACATAGACATATGTAAGCATGTTATAATTCAACTAAACTAAAAAGATTTTAGAAAGCATTTACTTTTAAATATCCATCCTGGGCTACATGAGATGAGGTATGACATCTACGTAATCCCCAATGCCACCAGTCAAGCTTGTCAATTGCGCTTGCCAATCCTAGTGTAATCAGGAGTCCTTGTCCTTAGAGGAGCAAGGAATGATGGAGATCCCAATGGTGCATCTCATGAATAAGAATATCTAGGCATGTCTTGATTCTCGCCCTTCCATCTTTCCTCTAAAAGATTTGCCTATGATAATTCAGAGAATTATATGAATACTTTATCAACAAGTCTTCTAGGGTTTGTTTCAAGTCTATTTTACTTCAACCAAGCCGTATGTTACATTAAGTTTTGATTATTAATGATATTTCATTATTTTAGCAACCTTTGCTTGAATTCTTGTATTCTTTTTGAATGCATTTAACGCTTATCAAATATTTGATCTATCTTTGTGGCGTGCTAGGATTAGGGTTTAAAGGAGTTAGCTTTCTTTAGGTTCTAATTCTATTTATCAACTTTATAATCTAATCTACAGTGATCCTACGATTTAATTCAATTTGTTAATGGGTTTCTAGGTTAGTGATATACTTGTTCATAACTATTAGAGTTTATATATTCTATTCCTAAAGGTTCTTAAATACCGCTAATGCAGGTCTTCATAAGTCCACAAAGTTCTTGAAAGTACCCATAACTTGATCGCCCATATGATAGAAAACTAAAATAATATACTCACTAGCCTTAAGTATTCGGATGCATATAGTTTTTATAGGGCAAAAACCCTTTTTCTAAAACAAGAAGAAACTAGAAGCTAAATTATAAATAAATAAAGAACGAGAGAGGAGTTGATTGGTCAATAACTTTCATGGTCCCAAATTTTATGAGCCAGCTTAACAAAAATAGGGAAAAATTCACGTGGGCGTACCTATTAACACTCCGACCCAAATTACTTCATTCCACACATCAAAATCCTCACATTCTCGCTTGTATTACACTTAGATTTATTGAAAACAACATGATTTCTCCTTTATGCACATGGATTTATGTCTCGTCCTGCTTGATCATCAAGCTAAGCCCTAATACCACCGATCAAGCTTGTCAATTGCATTACCATGATTCCTTATGCAAATTCTTGTGTCATCAAGAGTCCTCATGCATAGAGAAATAAGGAATGATAGAGATCCCAATGGTGCAAATCTTGAATCAGAATATTTGGGTGTGCCTAGATGAATGCATGTTGAAGCGGTAATCGTGGACACCAATCCAATGCTTAGATGAATGCAAAAAAGAAAATTAGTTAATCGAGTAATATCATTATTAGAATGATCGTAGACGAATCTCTTAGAGGAAAGAGGAAACAATGAGAATCGAAGCATAAATAAAGATTTTGATTCAAGATTTGCACCATTGGGTTCTGTATTATTCGTTATTCCTCTAGGCACGATGACACATGGTGATATGGAACCTCCATGAATAAGCTTGAGAACCTCTTTTGAATTGCGGACCCCCAACACATTAATATGAACACTCTAAGAACCAATTCGGTTCAACCCTAAGAAAGGTTAGAAAACAGATTATTTAGAAAGATGATCAAGAATTAGAATTTAAAAAACTTTCTTCTAAATCCCAATTTCGAAACACTCTATAAGAAGATGATCAATCTACTTGAATCTTTCTTAAGTATGCATTCTATGCAAGAACATAATGACAAAAGCAAACTAGCTTTTAGGTTTAATAATCAATTATCATTCAAATTTAGTTTTCATCAATAATATTTCAAGTGTTTTTGTTTTCAAAGTTGTTGCTTTGAACCTTGTGTTCTTAAGTGAATGCAAACAAACTTATCAAAGGAATTGATCTATCCTTTGTGACGTTCATAGATTGGGTTTAAAGGCCTTAGTTTCATTTAGGTTCTAATCTAAAGATCATCTTTTTCAATTTGTTCTTAGCTTCCTTGGCCGGGTATATTGAATTGTCAAAGGGTTTTCTAGCTTGTAAATCACGGGTTCACATAACCAGAGGGTTCGTGGTTTCAATCCTCGGAGGTTTCTTATCACATGATGACACAAGGATTGGTGTAAAAAAACATAGAAATGCAATTGATAAGCTTGACGATGACACATAAATCTACACGTGTAAGGGAGAAATCATAATGTTATTAATGAATCCAAGCATAATATAATCAGGAATGCGAGCTTTTTGGTATTTGGGATGCATATAATTAAGCAATTTGGTTTGGAGTGTTATTAGGTACGCCCACATGAATTTCCCCTTATTTTCGTTAAGTTGGTTCATAAATTATAGGATCTCCATTATTCATTGTTTCTCACAGCACGAGGACTCATGATGACACAAGGATTGCTATAAGGACTAGTTAACCACTCTTGTTATCCAAAATTTTATGATCCAACTTAACAAAAATAAGGGACAATTCACTCATGCATTCTAATAACACTCTGATCCAAACTACTTCATTATAAGCATCCCAAAAATCAAAATGCTCACATTGTCACTTGTATTATGCATGGATTTATTGAAAACAACATGGTTTCTCCTTTATGTGCATGGGTTTATGTCTCGTCCTACTTGATCATGAAGTTAATCCCTAATGCCACTCGTCAAGCTTTTTAATTGCATTCCCATGATTCCTTATATCAATCCTTATGTCATTAGGAGCCCTCGTGCCTAGAGGAATAAGGAATGATGGAGATCTTAATGGTGCAAATCATGAATCAGAGTATTTGGGTGTGTCTCGATTCTCACATTCTCTCTTTCCTCTAAAAGATTCTTCCACGATCATTCGAAGAATGATATCCTTATGCCATTAGGATCGGTTTCTATGATTGTCGCTTCCATGCGCTTTAACTCAACACTCATGTTTATGCTCGCTAAATAAACCAAACCATCATACAAGACATAGATTAGATATAGAAGAATAAAAGAAAAGAACAAATGAGAACATAGATAGGATTTCAGATTTGATAAGGAAAGAAATCGCAAGTTCTTTTAATACGAAGCAAACTAGCACAATTAATCCTACTCCAACAAGGAGTCTTAATGATGCAAGTCCTAATAACTCAAGGAATCCTAAACCAATAAGGAGTCCTGACTCAACTAGGAATCATAATCCAGCAAGGATCCTGATGATATTAGGAGTTCAAGTAACGAAAGGAATCCTAATTCAACTAAGTCACCCGGTTCGATTCAAATTACAAGTTAATGAGCTTATCCAACACATTTGGGCTAATGAAACATCAAGGCTTGAAGAATTGATTTAAGTTCAAGGATCATTAAACTAATTTAGCTTATTGGGCTTGAATGAATCTAATCGGGCATAAAAATAGCAATGAAGTTGAATTGGCATAAGAAGACTTTGGGCCTAACTTATGATACGAACCAAACTAGCACAATGAATCCTACACCAACAAGGACTCTTGATGATGCAAATTCTACTAGCTTAAGGAATTCTAATTCAATAAGAAGTCTTGACTCAACTAGGAATCCTAATCTTGCAAGGAGTCCTAATGATATTAGGAGTTCAAGCAACGAAAGGAATCCGAATTCAACCAGGAGTCCTAGTTCGATTCAAATTGCAAGTCAATGAGCTTATCCAAGACATTTGGGCTAAGGACATATCAAGGCTTGAAGAATTGGATTTAAGTTGAAGGCTAATTAATCTAATTCAGTTTATTGTGCTTGGATGAATTTAATTAGGCTTAAAAAGACTAGAGAAGCTGAATTGGAGCATATGAAAACTTTGGGCGTAACTTGGCTTATGTTTTGAGGCCCATCTATATGACTTATGTAAATTAGGATTTTACGGCTTATTTTGGGCGGCCACACATTTATTTTAACCTAACTAGGACTTTGTTTAAGTTATCTCTTTTATTAGTAAGGTTATCTTTATCTTAGATGAGATGTAAATCCTTATTAGTTAAGATTTAGGATTTTCTAAGGCCTATGTAAGGCTAGTACGAATATTGATGTAAGAATTAAGTTGAAGTTGAATGATAATTGGTATTTTTACCTTAAAGCTTGTTTGGTTTGTCTTTGTATTCTTGTTTGAATGCAAATCTTACTTATCAAGGAGTTGATCTATCTTTGTGGTGTACTTGGAATTGGCATTTAAGGGACTTAGTTTTGCTTAGATTCTAATTCTTGATCATCTTTCAAAGTAATCTGTTTCTAACCTTTCTTAAGGGTTGAACTGAATTGGTTCTTGCGGTGTTCATTTCAATGTGTTAGGGGTCCGCAATTCAAAAAAAATTTCTCAAGCTTATTCATGGAGGTTCCATATTATCTGTCACAACAAAATTTATTTATTTTTTTTATTAATAATTAATATTCATTAGCATGTTATTAAACATGTCATTTGCATCATGATTATATATGATCTATTTTATTATATTATGTGGTAGATAAATAAATTATTTAGTTACATATTGATTTAATTGAAAAGTAATGATTTTGGACTAAATTGGAAAGTTAGAAAGAAAGAGGATTAAATTGTAATTTGCCTATTTCTACACCAATATACCACCTCTTTCATTTGTTCTTATCTACGTATGCTTTCCAATTTCCTTTTCTTCTTTGTCTCTCTCATTTTTCTCCTTTCCTTCTTTAACTTTGATTTTCCAAATCAAACTCTACAAAACTTTTAGTAAGTGAAAATCAAATTCTTCTTTTAAGCTTGAAAGATTTGGGCTTTCTTAATCAAGGAAAACAAAGGTGAGTAATTTTAATTGCTTGATTTTGCTGTAAATTAGGGTTAATGATATGAAATTATTGATGATTATGTGTTTTGGAATTGTTTAATCAAGAGTAAACATGCTTTTACTTGTGATCTTGAAGCTGAAATTTCTGGGCAGATTTTTCACTTATGATTTCGTGACCTTTGAGGCTTTATCTCGAAAATTTTCAATCATGAAAGTTGTAGGTATATGTCTCAAGAATATCTCTATAAAATGGTATTGCAGATTGTTGAGTGAGTAGGAACTTATGAGGTTCGATTTTGCTGCTGCTCTGTTTTTGGTTCAGCAGGTGACCTGGTTTTTGTGCTGACATTTTGAGGCATTTAGAGGCTGAACCAAGCAGAGAGTTAAATGAAAGTTGTTCATTTATATATCTAGTATATGTCTGCAAAATTTCATAATTTTTGGTTGAGTATAACGTGAGATATGTTGAACTTAATATGGCCTGCCCGAAATTGTTTTAAGCAGAAATCGGCCTTAGGATTCAGATATTTGTTGCTAATTGTGTGTTTCATAACTTGAGCTAGAGAAGTCCAAATTGAGTAAAAGTAATGTCTATAGAAACTTTAGAATGTTATCTTTATATCTGGAGATTTCATCAGAAAATTCATTCGTTTAATTGGTCATTTAATAGGAAACTTTTTGCTGTTCTGTTTAGATGGAAATTTGAGTAGCTGTATAGAAAATGCCATAACTACTTCTATACCAATGATTTTAAAGTGATTCTTTCTGCTATGGTTTCTATAAAAATGGGAGTGTAATTCTGGAAAATATGAGATTTTTATTAATTGTACATAAATTTTGGTGTAATTTCTAATTCAGTACCTACAAGCTGCCTTCATCAACAAATATGTTGATTTGTTGTCATTCATCTCATGCATCATATTAATATCTAGAATATATGTTATTTTGTTGAAATGTGATATTTTATTGATAGTAAATATATATATATATATTTATGCCTTGTGATTGAATTGTATTTGTATTGAATATGTGAATAGGTTCATCCAAAGGCAAGGAAGTGGTAAGAGAAAAAGAATAGGATTACTTTGTTATCCTATAACTTTTGGTAAGTATTTAATAGACTAAACTTTGTGTATATCGAGTAGGGACTGCTGTTTGATTACTTGATAATTTCTTGGTTGACTGAGTTGATATTATTTATGTTTTTGGCTTGCTATAAAGTGAATTGATTGTGATGTGTTGTAAAGTGAAATGATTGTGATTAAGGATTGATGACTTTTGTATGGATATTGTGTGATCGGGAAAGCAGAGCCGGGCATATAGCTACCCGAGTATGTGAGATGGCAAGACTGAGCCGGGCGGATGGTCTTGTCAAGTGGTTACTGAAATTTAAAAATGTGAGGAAATGTAAGGATGAGTCATCTGATCCTAATTTGATAGAAATAATGTGGAATTGAATTATTTGACTTGGTTGAGTTTGAGATTATTTGCATTACGTGAGATGAAATTATATGTTTATGAGAATAACTGAAATGGTTGATTTTGTGATTGTTAGTTAAGTGTTGGTATAATTTTCTGTATTGATAAAGATTTGATAATTCTAGCCTAATATACTATAGTTTAGTAAATTAAATGCTTATTGAGTCGCTAGCTCATTCCTTAGCAAATTTTTTTTCAAAGTTAGTGCAGTTGTAGATAGCCTTACTGCATTGCTCTTTTGCATCAGTCAATATTATCGTGGGAGGAGTTATCTAAAGCATTGGGGCATTTTGGGAACTTGTGTGAATTAAACTACTGTATAAATATTTCTTATATATATTAAGCATGTCATGCCACTTAAATTGTATGAATGTATATTGTAACTAAGTAGTAAATTATGTTTATAAAGTTATATATATATATATATATTGCTATTCAATGGGAAGTTTGAGTTGGGGTGTTACAAATTTTGGTATCAGAGCGGGGATTAGACCATTGGGACATAAGTTTGAGTACTTATATTTATGTTTATGTTATGTTATATGAAGGTGTGTATGTGTTGTGATATGTTAAAGTGAGTTGGAATTTTTAATATGTTCCAATATGTTAAATGCATGTGTGATTGAATTGATGGGAATAGAGGGGATTAAGAGCATAAGATGCAAGCATATAGTAATTATGCACAACCATTTATTGTTGTGAAGTTTGTTAATGATATAGGCATGGATGAGCACTCCACTGGCCCAGTAGGTTCACATGAGTCAGTTCATGCATATCATATTGAACAAGAACAGATGCATGAAAATGAAGAGTCACAAGGAAAAGCTGAAGGGTATGCTCAGCAAATAGCTGAAGAGTTAAGAAGATTAGCTCAACAATGTACCACCACCTCCACTAAACGTGCACTGCATTGGATGCAAACTTTGGAAAGTTAAGAAAGCATGGCGGGAAAGAGTTTGAGGGGACAACTGATCCAATTGTAGCAGAGGAATGGCTAAAGTCTGTTAAAGGTGTGTTTACACAATTTAATACCCAACTGACAACCCAAATGAAAGTGAGGTATGCAACCTCATTATTTCTTAAGGATGCTAGAAATCGGTGGGAGACAGTCCCAGTGTAGCCAAACACAACCATTGACAATGACATGGGAAGAATTCTTAAAGGAGTTCAAGATGAAGTATATGCCACCGATATCAAGAGAGGAAGAAACTTGAATTCCTTGAATTGAAACAAAATGAGATGTCATTACGAGCTATGAATTACAATTTACAAGGTTATCTAGGTATGCACCCGGAGGAAGTGGCAACCGATGAACTCAAGAGAAATAGATTTGAGAGGGGTTTGAGATTGGAGATTCGTGAAAAGTTGGCGGTGCAACCACCTACCTTTATTGCTTTATTGGAAGTCGCAACAAGAGCGGGAAGAATTATTCTTAGAAAGAAATATATTAAAAGCAAGGAAAAGAAGATAATTGGGACATTTACTCCATCTTTCTCTAGAGGTACCTCATTTACACCTAGGGGAGGATCGGGGAGGTCGTGAGGAGGTTTTAGAGGAAGGGGTAGTTATCAGTTTAGAGGGCCAAGTAGTATAACTTTGGGTAGAAGTGGTGGATCGTTGAACATGCGAGGTAATTCGGGTTTCTTGGTAGAGGATATAGACCCGTTTGTGGCACTTGTGGAAGGACCCATTCGGAGAGTGTTGGGGACCGAGAGTGCAGGTTTGTTATAGATGTGGGAAACCTAGGCATTATGCCAATGAGTGTGTGGTAGGTAGAGGAGCATCGAGTACCTACCATTTAGGAGGACAAAGTAATGTTGGGGATAATGTAGTACCTACAACGACTGGTCGTGGAAGAGGTAGGGGAGGTAGAAGTGCACAGAAAGATATGTCCATATTGAAGATGCGAACCAATCCTTACCGCAGTGAGTGTATGTTACGAGGTGAAGCAACTACTTCTCCAGAGATAATAACTGGTATAATTCCTATTTGTAGGCATGATGCATATGTGTTAGTTGACCTCGGATCTACATGTTCATTCATTTCATGTGATTTTGCATTGAAAATGCATTGTGCCATTGAATCTTTAGGACATGATATTTGTGTTTCGATGCCTGCTGGAGGAGTAATAATGGTGAATACTGTAGTTCGGGCTTGTTCTGTGATGATTTGTGGTACAAATATGTCAGTAGACCTAATTGTGATCAATTTGCGAGATTTTGATGTGATATTGGGAATGGATTGGTTATCTAGAAATCATGTCATAGTTGACTGTTTAACGAAGGAAGTAAAAATGGTTGTAGATGGGGAAATAAAAATAGTGTTCACGGGTGACAGGAAAATTGTACCTACATGTTTGATTTCTGCTGCTACTGCTTTTCATTTAATGAAATTTGGGTGTGATGCTTATCTTGTGAATGTGGTAGACACCGGAATTGTTAGTCCAGGGGTTTCAGAGGTACCAATAGTCAAAGAATTCCTAGATGTATTTCTAGAAGAATTACCTGGATTGCCACCTCAACGAGAAGTGGATTTTGAAATTGAAACTATTCCAGGAGTTGCTCCTATTTCTATAGCACCTTACAGAATGGCACCGACAGAATTATAGGAATTGAAAAAGCAACTTGAGGATTTATTGGAGAAAGGTTATATTCGACCTAGTATATCACCGTGGGGAGCTCCAGTTTTGTTTATGAAGAAAAAGGATGGAAGTATGAGACTTTGCATTGATTATAGGAAGTTGAACCAAGTTACTATCAAGAACAAATATCCTTTACCTCGCATTGATGATTTGCTTGATCAACTCAGAGGGGCAGCTGTATTCTCTAAAATTGATTTGAGATCTGGGTATTGGCAATTAAAGGTTAGAGAGACTTCTATACCTAAAACGGCATTTCAGACACGATATGGTCATTATGAGTGTGTTGTTATGCCATTTGGTTTGACCAATGCACCTGCAGCATTCATGTCTTTGATGAATAATATTTTTCAACCGTATCTTGATCAATTTGTGATAGTCTTCATTGATGATATTCTGATATACTCTAGAAATTCTGAAGACCATGAACATCATTTAAGAATAGTATTACAAACTTTGAGAGAAAAACAGTTATATGGTAAGTTCAGTAAATGTGAGTTCTGGATGAATAACATTGTATTTTTGGGGCATATTATATCTGCACAAGGTGTTCAATCGGACCCATCTAAGGTGAAGGCTATTCAGGAGTGGGAATCACCAAGAAATATTTCAGAAGTTCGTAGTTTTCTGGGATTGGTTGGGTACTATAGAAGATTCATGAAGAACTTCTCCATTTTAGCAAAGCCATTGACTAATTTGTTAAAGAAACAAGTGACTTTTCAGTGGAATGATAAATGTCAAGCTAGTTTTGAGGAGTTGAAAAATAGATTGATTACAGCACCTATACTTACATTACCTATACAAGGAGGGGAATATATAGTCTATACAGATGCTTCACTTAATGGTTTGGGTTGTGTATTGATGCAGAATGGAAGGGTTATTGCTTATGCTTCTAGACAACTTAAACCTCATGAACAAAATTATCCTACACATGATTTAGAATTGGTACGTAATTATACATGCTTTGAAAACTTGGAGACATTATCTTTATGGAGAGACATTTCGGATATTCAACGACCACAAAAGCTTAAAGTACATACCTACACGGGAAAGAGTTGAACCTCAGGCAACGAAGATGGATGGAATTGTTGAAGGATTATGATTGTACCATTGATTATCACCCAGGAAAAGCAAATGTTGTGGCAGATGAACTTAGTAGGAAGACTTTGGAAAGGGTTGCAGGTATGATTTCAGATCAGATGAGTTCCTTAATTTCGCTAAGAGCTATGGATATGCATTTTTCTATAAAGAATGGGGTATTATTGACTACAATGAAGACTAGTCCCCAGATACTAGATGAGATCAAACATGCACAAGGTAGTGATGCATACTTAAAGAAGTTACAGAAGAAGGTGCAAGATGGTAAGACAAGTGAACTAATCGAGCGAGATGATGGAATGTGGGTTATGAAAACCAGAGTATATGTACCTAATGTAGCCGCATTGAAACAAAAGATTCTTTGGGAGGCTCACAATTCTCCTTATTCAATGCACCCAGGGAGTACAAAAATGTATAACAATTTGAAGCCACATTATTGGTGGTCAGGCATGAAGAGGGAAGTTGCAGAATATGTAGCTAAATGCCTAACTTGTCAACAAGTGAAAGCAGAACATCAATCACCTGCAGGTAAATTACAATCTTTAATTATACCTGAGTGAAAATGGGAAAGAATTACTATGGACTTTGTTGTCGGTTTGCCTCGCACTTTTAGGAGAAATGATGCTATTTGGGTAATAGTTGATAGGTTAACAAAATCAGCGCACTTTTTACCTATTCAACAGAATGATTCATTGGATAAGCTAGCCAACTTGTATGTGAAAGAAATTGTTAGGTTGCATGGTGTACCTATCTCCATTGTTTCGCATGTGGGATCCTCGGTTTACATCTCATTTCTAGAAGAGCTTACAAGTGGCAATGGGAACTAAATTGCATTTCAGTACTGCTTTTCATCCTCAAACAGATGGGCAATCTGAGAGAACCATTCAAACTTTTGAAGACATGTTACGGGCTTGTGCATTAGAGTATAGCCGGAAATTGGGATGAACAGTACCACTTATGGAATTTGCTTATAATAATAGTTTTCATTCTAGTATTGGTATGCCACCATACGAGGCATTATATGGGAGAAAATGTAGAAGCCCTATATGTTGGGATGTAGAAGGGTTGAGACAATTGGAAGGTCCTGAAATTATTCAAGAAACAGTAGACAAGATACAAGTTGCGGGCGAGTGTATCAAGGCCGCACAAGATAGATGTAAAAGCTATGCGATAAACACGAAGGGAAATTGAGTATGAAGTTGGGGATAAGGTTTTCTTGAGAGTATCACCATGGAGGGTATCCTTCGATTTGGTAAACAAGGTAAACTAAGTCCTCGATATATCTAGGGCCGTATGAGATTTTAGAGCGGGTTGGTCCTTTAGCCTATAGACTTGCATTACCCCCAGAGTTAGCTCAAGTACATAATGTTTTCCATGTTTCTATGCTTCGACGATATCGATCTGATCCTAGCCATGTCATCAAGATACCAGAAATTGAAGTTTCTGAGAAACTCACATATGTTGAAGAATCGATTCAGATATTAGACCGACAGGTTAGAAAATTAAGAAACAAGGAAATTCCTATGGTAAAGGTGAAATGGAGTCAACATTCATCTAAGGAAGCAACTTGGGAAGTAGAGAAGCATATGATGGATAAATACCCGAGCTTATTTGGCATGTCTGTTGGCGATTAGTTAAATTCGGGGACGAAATTTTCTAAGTGGGTAGCAATTGTCACAACCAAATTTATTTATTTATTTTTTATTAATAATTAATATTCATTAGCATGTCATTAAACATGTCATTTACATCATGATTATATATGATCTATTTTATTATATTACGTGGTAGATAAATAAATTATTTAGTTACATATTGATTTAATTGAAAAGTAATGATTTTGGACTAAATTGGAAAGTTAGAAAGAAAGAGGATTAAATTGTAATTTGCCTATTTCTACACCAATATACCACCTCTTTCATTTGTTCTTATCTACGTATGCTTTCCAATTTCCTTTTCTTCTTTGTCTCTCTCATTTTTCTCCTTTCGTTCTTCAACTTTGATTTTCCAAATTAAACTCTACAAAACTTTTAGTAAGTGAAAATCAAATTCTTCTTTTAAGCTTGAAAGATTTGGGCTTTCTTAATCAAGGAAAACAAAGGTGAGTAATTTTAATTGCTTGATTTTACTGTAAATTAGGGTTCATGATATGAAATTGTTGATGATTATGTGTTTTGGAATTGTTTAATCAAGAGTAAACATGCTTTTACTTGTGATCTTGAAGCTAAAATTTCTGGGCAGATTTTTCACTTATGATTTCGTGACTTTGAGGCTTTATCTCTAAAATTTTCAATCATGAAAGTTGTAGGTATATGTCTCAAGAATATCTCTGTAAAATGGTTTTGCAGATTGTTGAGTGAGTAGGAACTTATGAGGTTCGAATTTGCTGCTGCTCTGTTTTTGGTTCAGCAGGTGACCTAGTTTTTGTGCTGACATTTTGAGGTATTTAGATGCTGAACCAAGCAGAGAGTTAAACATGAAAGTTGTTCATTTATATATCTAGTATATGTCTGCAAAATTTCATAATTGTTGGTTGAGTATAACGTGAGATATGTTGAACTTAATATGGCCTGCCCGAAACTGTTTTAAGCAGAAATCGGGCTTAGGATTCAGAAATTTGTTGCTAATTGTGTGTTTCATAACTTGAGCTAGAGAAGTCCAAATTGAGTAAAATTAGTGTCTATAGAAACTTTAGAATGTTAAATTTATATCTGAAGAGTTTCATCAGAAAATTCATTCGTTTGATTGGTCATTTAATAGGAAACTTTTTGCTGTTCTGTTTAGATGGAAATTTGAGCAGCTGTATAGAAAATGCCATAACTATTTCTATACCAATGATTTTGAAGTGATTCTTTCTGCTATGGTTTCTATAAAAATGGGAGTGTAATTCTGGAAAATATGAGATTTTTATTAATTGTACATAAATTTTGGTGTAATTTCTAATTCAGTACCTACAAGCTGCCTTCATCAACAAATATGTTGATTTGTTGTCATTCATCTCATGCATCATATTAATATCTAGAATATATGTTATTTTGTTGAAATGTGATATTTTATTGATAGTAAATATATATATATATTTATGCCTTGTGATTGAATTGTATTTGTATTGAATATGTGAATAGGTTCATCCAAAGGCAAGGAAGTGGTAAGAGAAAAAGAATAGGATTACTTTGTTATCCTATAACTTTTGGTAAGTATTTAATAGACTAAACTTTGTGTATATCGAGTAGGAACTGCTGTTTGATTACTTGATAATTTCTTGGTTGACTGAGTTGATATTATTTATGTTTTTGGCTTGCTATAAAGTGAATTGATTGTGATGTGTTGTGAAGTGAAATGATTGTGATTAAGGATTGATGACTTTTGTATGGATATTGTGTGATCGGGAAAGCAGAGCCGGGCGAATAGCTACCCGAGTATGTGAGATGGCAAGACTGAGCCGGGCGGATAGTCTTGTCAAGTGGTTACTGAAATTTAAAAATGTGAGGAAATGTAAGGATGAGTCATCTGATCCTAATTTGATAGAAATAATGTGGAATTGAATTATTTGACTTGGTTGAGTTTGAGATTATTTGCATTACGTGAGATGAAATTATATGTTTATGAGAATAACTGAAATGGTTGATTTTGTGATTGTTAGTTAAGTGTTGGTATAATTTTCTGTATTGATAAAGATTTGATAATTCTAGCCTAATATACTATAGTTTAGTAAATTAAATGCTTATTGAGTCGCTAGCTCATTCCTTAGCAAATTTTTTTTTCAAAGTTAGTGCGCTTGTAGATAGCCTTAGGCCGTGCATTGCTCTTTTGCATCAGTCAATATTATCAGGTGGGCCAGAGGAGTTATCTAAAGCATTGGGGCATTTTGGGAACTTGTGTGAATTAAACTATTGTATAAATATTTCTTATATATATTAAGTATGTCATGCCACTTAAATTGTATGAATGTATATTGTAACTAAGTAGTAAATTATGTTTATAAAGTTATATATATATATATTGCTATTCAATGGGAAGTTTGAGTTGGGGTGTTACATTATCTTTATTCTTTTCCATGGCTAAGCATAAGTTTAAGTAAAAAAAATGGAATTGTAACTAAATATTTTTGCATGATCAAGTCAAATTGATTTAAACATAATGATAGACAGAGAATACAAAAAAAAGGAAGGACGTGAGCATAGAAAGGAAGGATGTGAGCATAGACTTATCCCTCACATCCTTCCTTTCTCTTATGTTTAAATCAATTTGATTTGATCCTTATGCTTAGCCGTATGGAAGAGATCAAAGAACTTATGATTTCTTTCTTTATCTGATATGAAATTTTACCTATATTCTCATTTTGTTTGTTTCTTTTGTGTTACTCTTTCTAATCTATATCTAGTATGATGGTTTCGTTTTATTTTAGGAGCATAAACATGAGTGTCGAGTGAGAACGCATGGAAGAGGCAATCATAGGCACCGATCCAATGCTTATAAGAATGCGAAGATAGAAAATTAGTTGATCGAGTAATGATATCGTTCTCTGAATAATCATAGAGGAGTCTTTTAGAGGAAAGACGAAACAACGTGAATCGAGGCAATGCCTAAATATTCAAGATTCAGGATTTGCATCATTGGGATCTCCATCCTTCTTTGTTCTTCTAGGCACGAGGACTCCTGGTTACGTAAGGTTTAGCATAAGGAATCATGGGAACACAATTGACAAGCTTGACCTGTGGCATTGAGCTTTTGCTTGATGATTAAGCAGGACGAGATGTAAACCCACACGTGTAAAGGATAAATCATGTTGTTGTCGATTATTCTAAGAATAATACAAGCTGAAATTCAAGCGATTTTATGTTTGAAATGTATATAATGAAGTAATTTGGATCGGAGTATCTTCAAGTAGGCCCACAAGAATTTATCCTTATTTTTGTTAAGTTGGCTCATAAAATTTGGGACTACGAGAGTTATTGCCCAATTAACTCCTCTCTAGTTCTTCATTTGACTTTAGTTTATTCATCTTCCTTTATTTATTTATTCACATAAAATTTGGGACTACGAGAGTTATTGCCCAATTAACTCCTCTCTAGTTCTTCATTTGACTTTAGTTTATTCATCTTCCTTTATTTATTTATTCACATTTAGCTTCTAGTTTTTTCTTCTTATGAAATGAGGGCTTTCGCACTATAAAAACCGCATGCAATGGATATTTGAGGGTAATAAACATATTAATCCAGTTTTCTAATTTATGGGAAATCATGTTATATGTTCTTTCAAGAATTTGTGGACTTATCAACACTCGTCCCAGTGAGCATCAACTTATCGCTCACATCGTTCCTTTCTTAAGTGTTCTATATCTACCCATGTGTTAAAATCAATTCGGTTTGATCCTCATGCTTAGCCATATGGAAGAGACCAAAGAACTTATGATTTCTTTACTTATTAGATCTGAAATCCTACTTAGATTCTCATTTTGTTTGTTTCTTTTGTGCCTCTCTTTCTAATCTTTGTCTAATATGATGGTTTGGTTTTATTTGGGTAGCATAAACAAGAGTGTTGAGTGAAAGCGTGTGCAAGTGGCAGTCATAAGCACCGATCTAATGATTTGACGAATGTGAAGAAAGAAAATTAGTTGACGTGTATTGATATCATTCTCCAAATGATCATGGACGAACCTTTTAGAGGAAAGAAGGAATGACAAGAATCAAGGCATGCCCAAATATTCCGTTTCATGATTTGCATCATTGGAATCTCCATCCTTCCTTGTTCATCTAGGCATGAGGACTCTTGATGACACATGATTTGGTATAAAGAATCATGAGAACACAATTGACAAGCTTGATTGGTGGCATTAGGGCTTAGCTTAATGATCAAATAGGACGAGACGTAAATCCACGTGCGCATATGAGAGAAATCATGTTGTTTTCGATAAATCCATGCATAATACTATCAGGAATGCGAGAGAAAGAGCCTATACCTTGATTTCCTAAGGGAGAAGTCATGATGTTTTTTAGGTAGGCCCATACAAATTTCTCCTTGTTTTCGTCAAGCTGGCTCATAGGACTACAGGAGTTCTTGACTAGTCAACTCCTCTCTAGTTCTTGATTTATCTTTAGTTTATTCATCTTTCATTATTTATTCATTCATATTTAGGTTCTAGTTTCTTCTTCTTATGGAATAAGGACTTTTGGACTATAAGTACCTCATGCAATCGAATACTTGAGCCTAATAAGCATATTATTTCAGTTTTCTACGTTTTGGGAAATTAAGTTATAGGTTCTTTCAAGAACTTTATGGACTTGTCAATAGTCACGCTAGAGAGCATAGATTTATCCCTCACATCCTTCCTTTCTCTTGTGTTCTTTGTCTATCATTGTTTTTAAATCAATTCGATTTGATCCCTACACTTAGCATATGGAAGAAAATAAAGAACTTATGATTTCTTCCCTTATTGGATATGAAATCCTATCTATATTCTCATTTTGTTTGTTTCTTTTGTCTCTCTCTTTCTAATCTTTGTCTAGTATGATGGTTTGGTTTTATTTGGGCAAGATAAACATGAGTATTGAATGAAAGCCTGTAGAAGCGGCAATTATAGGCACTGATCTAATGCTTCGATGAATGCGAAGGAAGAAAACTAGTTGATCGTGTATTAATATCATTCTTCAAGAGATCGGGGGGGGGGGACTTTTAGAGGAAATAGGGAATAACATAAATCGAGGCACACCAAAATATTTCGATTCAAGAGCTGCACCATTAGAATCTCCATCTTCCTTATTCCTTTAGGCACAAGGACTCTTCATGATGCAAGGTTTGGCATAAGGAATTATGCAAATGCAATTGACAAGCTTAACCAGTGGCATTGGATCTTTGCTTGATGATCAAGCAGGACAAGACAAATTATATAGAAAGATGATCAAGAATTAAAATTTAGGAAACTTTGTTCCTAGATCTTAATTTCGAAATACTCCATAAGAAGATGATCAATCTACTTGAATGTTTCTTAAGCATGCATTCGACATAAGAACACAAAGACAAAGCAAACAGCTTAAGGTTTAATAACCAATTATCATTCAAGTTCAACTTCAACTGAATTCTCATATCAAAATTCATACTAGTCTTTTATAGGCCTTAGAAAACCATAAATCTTAACTAATAAGGATTTATATCTCATCTAGGATAAAGATAACCTTCCTAATAAAAAGAGATAAATAAAAGAAAGTCCTAACTAGGGTAAATAACATGTGTAGCTGCCTAACTTAAGTAGAGAAACCCTCATTTACTTAAGTCATGGATATGGGCCTTAAAATATGAACTAAATTAGACCTGAAGTCTTCATATGCTCCAAATCAGCAGCTTCGATCTTTTTGAGCCTAAATAAGAGAATAATTAAGCCCATTAAACACTTGGACTTGTAATATATTAAGTTGAGTTCGGCCTTCACTTAAACTAAAGCCTTGAACTCCTTGTAATTCCTCTTGGGCCGAATTCACAAGGCCTTGCATGTGTTGAATTAAGGCTTGTTGATACTTGTTGGATCTTAATCTAATTATTGGGCCTTGAGGCAATTGTATTGGATCTTTGGCTTCAATAGCTTGACTTTGATCTTGGTCTTGAAGCTTTGGCCAAACTCCTCCATGCTTATGCTCATATACATTAAGTCCATCTTCATGAAACCCATGGGATAATGGTTGGTCCATATCATTTCCCCTCTCCTAAAAACGATTCGTCCTCGAATCTAGACCATCACTTACATCAAAAGGACTCAAATCAGCAATATTAAAGGTAGCACTAACATTATACTAACCTGGAAGGTCCACTTTATAAGCATTGTCATTGATCCTTTCAAGTACTTGAAAAGGACCATCTCCCCTTGGGTTCGACTTAGACTTCCTTTGATGTGGAAATCTCTCCTTGCGAAAGTGCACCCAAACCCATCACTAGGTTGAAATATTACATCTTTGCGATGCATATTAGGTAGGCCCACATTAATTTCTCCTCGTTTTCATTATGCTGGTTAATAAAATTTAGAATATCCATCATTTATTATTCCTCACAGTACGAGAACTGATGACACAAGGATTGTCGTAAGGATGGTTAATATCCATTATTCCTTGTTCCTCACAGCGAGAATATGAGTGTTTTAATGTTTGGAATGCATATAATAAAGTAATTTGCATCGGAGTGTTATTAGGTAGGCCTACGCGAATTTCCCCATGTCTCTATTAAGCTAGCTCAAAAAAATTTGGAACTACGAGAGTTGTTGACCAGTCAACTTCTCTCTCAATCTTGATTTGACTTCAGTTTATTCATCTTTATTTATTAATTTATTTATTTATATTTAGCTTCTAGTTTCTTCTTTTTATAGAATGTGGACTTTCGCACTATAAAAGTGCATGCAATCAAATACTTAAGGCTAATGAGCATATTATTTTAGTTTTCTACCTTGCAGGAAATCAAGTTATGGGTTCTTTCAAGAACTTTGTGGACTTATCAATACTTACGCTCGTGAGCATAGACTTGTGATTTGTATCCACCCTTATATTAAAATCAAGTTATCACTAACGTCCTTCCTTTCTTTTATGTTTTGTATCTACCCTTATGTTAAAATCAATTTGATTTGATCCTTACTCTTAGTCGTATTGAAGAGAACAAAGAACTTATGATTTCTTTCCTTATTGGATCTGAAATCCAAACTATGTTCTCATTCTATTCTTTTCTTTTGTGCCTCTCTTTTTAATCTCTATTTAGTATGATGGTTTGATTTTATTTGGGGAGCATAAACACAAGTATTCAGTGAAAGTGAAAGCACATGGAAGCGTCAATCATAGGACTGATCTAATACATGGACAAATACGAAGAATGAAAATTAGTTGATCGAGTATTGATATCATTCTCTAAATCAACATGGATGAATCTTTTACAAAAAAGAGGGAACGACAAGAATCGAGGCACGCCTAGATTTTCTTATTCATGGTTTGCACCATTGAGATCTCCCTTGTTCCTTGCTCCTCTAAGGATGAGGACTCCTGATGACACAAGGATTGGCATAAGGAATCATAGGAGCGCAATTGATAAGCCTGACCGATGGTATTGGGGATTATCTTGATGATCAAGCAAGACAAGACGTAAATCCACACGTGTAAGGCAGAACTCATGTTGTTCTCGATTAATCCAAGTGTAATACTAGCCCGAATTCGAGCATTTTGTTGCTTGAAATGCATATAATGAAGTAATTTGGGTCATAGTGTTTTTAGGTAGGCCCATGCGAATTTACCCTTATTTTTGTTAAGCTGGCTCATAAAATTTAGGATTACGAGAGTTGTCGCCTAGTCAACTCCACTCTCATTCTTGATTTGACTTTAGTGTATTCATCTTTCTTTATTTATTTATTCATATTTAGCTTCTAGTTTCTTCTTCTTATAGAATAAGGGCTTTTGCACTATAAAATTCACATGCAATCGATTACTTGAGGCTAATGAACATATTATTTCAGTTTTTTACCTTGTAGGAGATCAAGATATAGGTTCTTTCAAGAAATTTGTGCACTTATCAACACTCGCACTAGCGAGCATGTTCTTCTTCTCTTATGTTCTCTTGTTGTGTTTAAATCAATTCGATTTGATCCTTACGCTTAGCCGTGGAAGAGAATAAAAAACTTGTGATTTCTTTCCTTATCAGATTTTAAATCCTACCTATATTCTCATTTTGTTTATTTTTTTATGTCTCTCTTTCTAATCTCTATCTAGTATAATGGTTTGCTTTTATTTGGGGAGCATAAACATGACTGTTGAGTGAAAGCGTGTGGAAGCAGTAATCATAGACATCAATCCAAGGCTGAGATGAATTTGAAGAAAGAAAATTAGTTGATCGAGTGTTGATAGCATTCTCTGAATGATCACAGACGAATCTTCTAGAGGAAAGAAGGAACGATGAGAATCGAGTCATGAATAAATATTCTGATTCATGATTTGCACTATTAAGATCTCCATCATTCCGTATTACTCTAAGCACGATGACACATGATGACATAAAGATTGTCGTAAGGAATCATGGAAATGCAACTGATAAGCTTGACCAATGGCATTAGGGTTTAACTTGAAAATCAAGTAGGATGTGATGTAAATCTATGCGCGTTAGAGAGAAATTATAATGTTATTAAGGAATCCAAGCATAATGTAATTAGGAATGAGAGTTTTTTGAGCTTTGGGATGCATATAATAAAGTAATTTGGTATGGACTGTTATTAGGTAAGTGATGGGCTACTGATGCAACCTACACCTAAAGTAGTGAACCTATCGATGCGGCCTAGCACTAGTGAGTATTAAGGTCGTATCCCTAAAGATCAGGTGAACCTAAAGTTACTACTGTTCACTATGTTATCTAGTCTGAAATAAGGTGTGAGAAGTCTAAATTAATTAACTAATGATTATGAATGCAAATAAAGGAAAAAACAGCAACTGACAATTGAAAGACAAACGTAGCAAAAGAAGCAAACCCGAAGGGGACCTAAGTGATGGAATTCTACGGTTGATTTTATAAATTACCAATCTTGCTACCCATGCCTAAATCCTGAATCAAACTCGGCTCCTCTCTCGAGCTCACCAAGTTTCTAAACCTGCACTAACCTAATGGAATCTCTTCCTATTAGATTATTACAGATTAGCATTAAGCGTGATTTAGATCTATTAAGAGTTGTTAATTCTTAATCCGGCGAGTGAATTAACCTTATCTCTAAGTGTTAACTACCAGTTCTTACTATTCAATTTCCAGTTGTAACAAACATTTCTCAATGTCAAGAAACAACCCAAAAGACAATTAATTCAACGTCTCAAATTAACTGAATCAAACTTTATTACTAAACAGCAAGAAGATTACAAGAATGGCAAATAAAAATCTAATAATTAAGCATAATCCATAAACAAAGGTGAACCCCAATGGGTTCGGTAGCCCTAGCTACTTATAATAAAAAAAAGAAATACAAAAGGAAATAAACAACAGAAAAGGAAATGGGAAATGTAACCCCTCTTCTCTCAAATTGGAGTGGAAATGTCGCAAGCACCAACTCTGAAACCAGACTCAAGTATGGATCTCGGATGTCTCGGTCAATCGTCTAGAACCTTCAGTCCTTGCTTGAATCTACCAAATCAATCCTTTGAACTGACGTTGGTCTCTCAAAATGTCAAGAACAGAGGTGTAGAAGTGAGGGACCATGTCTCATTTTGCATGCACCTACATATAGAGAAGTCCAGAAATCAGAAGCGGAACCATGCCTCATTTTGCATGCGCCTACATATAGGTAAAGAGCCGTAGCCCATGCCACGGCCCGTGCAACGAGCAAGGGAGGCCGTGCAATGGGCCGTGCAAATGTGCATGGCTATGCAACTGCCCGTGCAAAAGCTTCGAAATACTTTGCAGGAGGTGAGCTCAAAACAAGTCTCAAAACACCGTGACGAATTTCCTCAAAATCCCCAAATCACTAAATCATTGAGAAAAAGAACAAAGTTAATAAAGTTGCTAAAATTAAACTGATAAACCATCCAAACTGAGAATTTGAGAATCATGCCTTACAAGATGTCATCAAAGCACACAAGTGTATATAGGTGAACGAATATCGTCAAGCTCTCAACACACACCATAAGCTTGCTTATAGATCCAATCTCCACTACTGTGAAATAATCAATAAAGATGATCAAAGGGTCTTGAGCCAGGTTGTAATAGGGTTAAAGTAAGGTATGGAGAAATATGGAAAGCTAAAAGTTGCTAAAAATTATGCAGGTAATGCAAGAAAATAGCCAAGGATCAAATGCTGTACCAAAATTGAACATTAGTTGCTCCAATAATAAGATGATGCTCGAAATGAACTAAAAGAAAATTGTACATATATGTATTATTTTTAATTTTATATTATTATTTTATTCTTTCTTTCTCTTTGTTTTTTCTTTTTTTACAACTACTCCTGCAACAACAGATAATGCAGGATGAAGTAATACAATGATCAATCAAATGTAGTAAAATGATATATACCATTTGGATTGAAGGGAGCATCTACGAAAAATCTAGTAACTTAGTGAATATATGCAAATTGATCCAAAATGAAATGCAGCATAAACGTGCATAAATTCCAGCAACAATGGTAGAAAGAATGGTAGAATGAATAGAAGTGATAAAATGCGTGCCAAAGGTAAATTACAAAGAGAGAAAAGGGCTAAAGTTCAAAATGGGTTCACTAAGGGAAAAATAGGGTTTGGCTTTTGGTCAAATTGTGTAATTCTTAAGTGCCCAAATCATCTCATGACTATCAAAAATTCATGTAGTCTCAAAAGTCATCACAAAGCAAGTTCTAGAAACAAAAATTCTGCACAATCCTCACTAATCAAATATAGAAGGAGCATAAAAGCCTCATCATTTGAGTGGGATAAAATTGCATGAATTCTCAAACCAAAGTTTAAACAATCAAACAATCTAATAAGCATCAATATTAACAGTGTTCTATATCCAAGATACAGTAAAATGAAAAAGAAATTATGGAAAAACACCAGTTATACCTGGCTTGATTGAAATTAAGAGATTCGTTCATTGCCTTCTTTCAACAAGATTCGACAAAAGCTATAAGGGTATCCATTCAAAAGAGAAAAATTATCAACTACTTGATTAAAACAAAACTCAAGATAAGGAAAGTAAGAATGAATGGACTCAATCAATAAAGGAAATGAAAGAAAAATAAAAACAACAGAAACAAAATTGGTACCTGCATAAAACTAAGGTACCTACCCCACACTTGAGAGAAACACTGTCTTCAGTGTGAAATAAGTTAGGCACTCAAAAAGAAAGGAGATAAAATACGCATAAAGAAGAAAATTATCGGAGTCCACAAAATACTAGAAAACTAAACTAAAAATAAGACAACAAAAAGAGATAAAAACTAGAAAGTCTACTAGATACTACCCTTGATGTGTGCTTTAACACTCCAAAATATGTTAGTCCTCAAAATTACATATAAGCATCGAGTAGGCTAACTCTTGCAAAACTTAAGAATAAACACATCCCAAGCAACATCTAGTAAAAGGTTCAATAAAATAAAATCATCTCAAAATAAAACAAACTTAAAACAAACTGAAATATCTAACTAAAAAAAATAACAACATAAATAAAAGATGTCCAAAAATTCAAAAAAAAACATAAATAGATTCGGAATGCCTCCTTAAGGCGCTTCTTTTTGTTCGAGTCATCTAGCTGGATTCTGTAGCAGCATTCCTGCATCGCGGGCAAGTTGAGAAGGTGGGCTCAATGTAAGTTGGGGCCTGAGGCATATAAGCGCAAAGAGAAGGTTCGATGTGTGCAGTAGATAACCAAGGAGGTGCTCTCTGCATCGAGTTGGAATGCCCATTCATCCACTCTGAATTCTGGCTAAGTGACTTGTCATAAACAAACTTGCTACTACCCTTCTCGGGTGTATCATAGCAGAGAGTCTCAAATTGATACAAGTTGTTTTCTTCAGATGAATAACACATATCAACAAGGAAAGAAACAAATATAGCATCATCCATTTGTACATCCTATGGTTGCTTATTACATGCAGGACCAATTCCATCAACACTACAAATGACATGAACATGGTCGATGGGAGAACTACCAAATGGGGGTAAACTAAAAGTAACACAGTCATCCCCTACATTAAGTTCTAACATTCCCTCAAATACGTCTATTTTAGCTTTAGCTGTAGCAAGGAAAGGTCTCCCCAAAATCAACAGTACACAGTGCTCATTATCCATATCCATAACCACAAAGTCCATAAAAAATATGAACTTATCTACCTTGACTAGCACATTCTCCACAATCGCCCTAGGAAGCTTAACAGAACGATTAGCTAATTGAATGCACATCGTAGTGGGTTTTGCCTTACCCAAACCTAGCTTATTGAACAAACTAGTAGGCATGACATTTATGCTAGCCCCCACATCAGCTAATGCATCATCAACACACAAATTACATATAGTGCAAGGAATAGTGAAACCCCTAGATCGTGACGTTTCTCTAGCAACTTGCTCTGAAACACTACTGAGCACTCTTTGTTAAGCTGAACATAGGCTACCTCCTCTAACTTCCTTTTTCTGCTAAGTATTTCCTTTAAGAACTCGGCATACTTCGGCATCTGCTCCAATGCATCAATAAAAGGCAAGTTAATATGCAGTTGTCTAAAAATATCTAAAAACTTACTGAACTGCTCTTACGCTTCTGCTTGTTTGACTCTAGCAAGATAAGGAATCTTAGGTTGATATTCCCTGACTGGAATTGATTTCACCTTTTGTCCCTTAGGTTCCTGAACCTTACTGCTCGCCTCAACCTGCACATCAATAGTGGAGTCGTCCGGGCTTAGAAGGAGCTGAAACTAACTTACCTGAATGCAAAGTGATGGCATTCACGTGCTCCCTTGGGTTAGACTCAGTGGTGCTAGGGAGCGCTCCTTGTTGTCTCGCAGACAACATCTTAGAGATTTGGCCAATCTGGGTCTCCAAGTTTTGAATCGAGGCTGCTGATTCCTAAGTGCACTATCAGTTTGCTGGAACCTTATCTCTGTAGACGTCACAAACTTCATCATAAGCTCCTCTAAATTTGATTTCTTTTCTGGTGGAGGAGGAGCTTGTGCAGGCCCAGTTGGCTGTTATTGTGGCTGCTGATGAAGTCTTTGAAAACCAGGTGGACCCTGAGCATTATTGTTCCTCCAACTGAAGTTGGGATGATTGCACCACCCAGGGTTGTATGTGTTGCTATAAGGGTCATTCTGCTGCCTTGGGGCATTCCCCATATAATCAACCTGCTCAACATCAGACGACACAGCAGAAATAGATGGAAAAGTAGAGGAAGATGAAGTAAACATACCTCCCGCAGTACAGGCTCTAAATCAAGTTCTATTTATCCTTTAATATCTTCTTTATTTGTGTGTTAAAATTTTTGTCCTATAACTTCAAATTTTTTCCTTTCACCCATTCCCTTGAAAACCTAGCTGCCATCTATTATAATCCATTCACCAAGTCCGAAAATTTCAGCCTTCAATTTCATGTTGTTTGTTTCTTTTATTCAGGTTTAGTTATTTCAATTCAGTTGTTGATAAAAAAATAGAAGAAAATAAAACAAAAGCAAAGAAAAGAAAAAAAATTAAATTAAATAAAAAAGAAAGAAATGAAAAAAAAAGAGTAAAAGTAAGGAAGTTTCGAGTCATCAAAGAAAATTCAAGCGTGTTATATTTCTTCGTTTGTGAGCATTGATATTTTATTCCAGTTATTGAGGCTATCTTGTTTATTATTTATTGCTGCCATATATCATTACCTTCACACCATACTTGTTGTTTTACTTTTACCTTAACCTTTCCCTTTAACTCCCATTACTTAAGCTTTAGAAAGATTTTGAGTGATTAGTGTCAATTAAGCTCTAAAAAGGCTATTTTGATAAGCATCATATTATACATATTTACATGCCCAATTGTTTACATTTTTGTGCATAATTATCTCATTTTATGCTAGAATCACCTGTCTTTTGGTTCCTTTCACGTTTTAGGTCATTATCGAGGGAAATACGCGCAATTACGAACCAGAATCCATCAAATTGAGCTAGGACTAGCATTCCAAGGTTGAGTACAGCTTGGACTCCTGCCGTGCTGAATTATCAAGTAGCTGCCTTCCAAGAGTGCCATTTTGGCACGGTTTTCGAAGCCACTACAGCCTCCACCACGGCCGTGGTGGCTCAGCACCGGCTAGGGCACGGCCTGGAGGAAGTCAACAGACGCGGAATGCATAGGTCCAATACGGCCTGGACACTACCCGTGCTGATCAGCATAGGCTTGACCACGGCCGTGCTGAAGGGATTATATAGGCAAAAATGATTTGCTGAATGAGGGTTCAATTTTCTGACTTGATTTTCATTATACAAGCTTAAACCATCTTCTTCTAAACTTCAGTTCTCGACCTTAGAAGATCATTTCATCAATTGAAGGAGGGATTACATCTGTTTTAACATCAAATTGAAGATCAAAACAAGATTTGGGAACATTCAAGAAGTAAATTAGGGTTTACTATTCTAAATTGGGAATTTAGGGTTTCTCATCCAACTTGAAGAGGAAGGGTGTACATGCCTTTAATTTACTTTTCTGAATCTATTCTTTATGTTGTGTTGCTTATTAGTATGAGTAGCTAAATTGTCAAACCTAATTGGGGTTCCTATGTTGGATTAATTTCAATGTTTATGAGATTTTGATTATCAATGTTTGTTTCTTCTTGCTTTCATTATTAATGACAAATCACTTTAATCATGAGATGTTGTGAATTGTGGTATTTAGATTGCTTTATGTAATTGAGAAATTCATTTTGTAATTGGAAATTTGAATAGCAAGAACTGGTTAATAATCACTTAGATATAAGGGTAATTGACTAGCCGGATTAAGAGTTAACAAAGCTTAATAGAGGCAGGTTAAATCTTAATGCTAATCGAATAATCGATGGTTAGGAAGAGATTCCAACTTTAGGTTTTTAGGTTTAGGAATTCAGTTATCTCTAGAGGGAGACCGAATTCAGTTAAGACTTCGTTCACGGGTAATTGGAATTGATAATCAATTTAATCTCTATCTTCACTAAAATCTAATTAACTTAGGTCCCCTAGGGTTTGCTTTTTCCGTCGAGAGTTTTCCTAAATCCTTTCAAATTATTTGAGATTAATTAATTGCTTGTTCATTTTTAATCATAGCATAACACTTCATTCATTTGTTTAGGTTAGATAACATAAGACGCTATAGTAGGTCTAGGATCACCCTTTCCCAAGAATACGACCTTGATACTCACTATTTGTGCTAGTTTGCATCGATAGGTTCACTGCCTTAGATTGTAGCTACATAAAAAGCTTATCGAAATTAGATTGGAAAAAAGCAAGTGTGTGAGTCTAAATGAGGGTAAAAGCCAATTTGTGTGAAACGCGAGAGTGATCTTTTTTTAGTACAAACACATAAGGGAGTGTGTGAGGAACAACAAATTTCTTTGTTTTGCAGATTTACATAATGTCTCAAAGAAAAGATAAAGGAATTGCGGAGGAGGAGCCAAAGGATATGAACCTAACATTATACATGAAGATTATACAAGGGACTTTGGAATGGCTCAATATAAGGTTCGAGAGCAAGGATGAGAGGTTGGAGAGAGTGGAGTCAAGTTCCCAAAGGGGGCAGCCTAGGCATCACAACCAACATAATGGGAGGCCAAGGTACACCCATGACATGGACCATGAAAAATTTGATGATGATGACTTTGAAGAGGTGGAACGTGGGTCTAATGCAAACTGGGGCAGACTTGACAATGATGAAAGAGGAGCAAGGAGAGTAGATGAGAACTTGGGAAATATTAAGATGAAAATCCCAACTTTTCAAGGATAGAATGATCCCAAGGCTTACTATGAGTGGGAAAAGAAAGTGGAGCTTGTATTCAATTGCCACAACTACTCGGAAGAGAAAAAGGTAAAACTTGTTACTATTAAATTTACTAATTATGCTATTAATTAGTGGGATCAACTTGGTGCTAAGTAGAAGGAAGAATCGAGAGCATCCTATTTCCACATGGGAGGAGATGAAAGTTGTGATGAGGAAACATTTTATTCCTCAACTTTATCATAGAGAGTTGCACAATAGACTGCAAAGTCTAGTGCAAGGATCTATGCATGTTGAAAAATATTGTAAAGAGATGGAGATTGCAAAGATTTTAGCTAATGTGGAAGAAGATCGTGAAGCAACAATGGCATGGTTCTTGCATGGATTGGACTGAGATATAGCTAATGTGGTTGAGCTTCAACACTATGCGGAGATGGAGAATATATCGCACATGGCCATGAAGATTCTGAGACAATTGAAGAGCAAGACTGCCAAAACCTTTCGGCCTCAACTTCTATGAGGAAATTGAATTGGAAGCAGGACGACAAGGCTGTTTTTAAGCCTAGATTTAAGTCTTTCAAGAATCCTAAAGTGGAGGGCGACAACAAATTCTAAGATAAATTCACTACATAAACATCTAAAACTAGAGATATTAAATGTTTTATATGTTTGGAAATGGGCCACACAGCTTCATAATGTCCAAACAAAAGAGCCATGATTATGAGGGATAATGGGGAAGTGGAGTCCAAAAGTGATGCCGCCCCTAGAAGATGGTAGTGACCAAAAGTATGCTGAACATGGTGATATATTAGTGGCAAGGCAAGCATTGAGTTTGTAGGCAAAAGAGGAAGAGGTACAAAGAGATAATATATTTCACACTAGATGCCGTGTCAAAGATAAGGTATGTAGCATGATAATTAATGGGGGTAGTTGTACCAATGTGGTTAGTACCAAACTTATTAAAAAATTATGTTTGCCAACTTTTAAACACTCTATGTGATAGCCTGGCCTAGAGAAGCGGTCTGATCAGGGAAGGGAAGTGGATGGAGGGGCAAGGATAGGATGCCAGGACAAGGAGCGGCTTCATGCAATCTTCTAGGATGGCAGCACTCTAAGGTATGGGGTTACATGAATGAATCAAATTGCATGTCGAAATGGGGCGAGGAATGGTTAGTCACATATAGGTAAAGAGTTGGAACTAATCACATAAAGTTCCTTTTGGTTGTTTGGCTGTGGAATTGTAGGAACTCCAAAGTTAAATGAGCTTGGTTTGGGAAATTTTCAGGATTGGTGACCTCTTAGGAAGTTCTCGAATCTGCCAAGGGGACAGTTTCAAATTTTTAGGCTAGTCGGGGTCAAAGTAGATAATATCTTATGTGATTTAGTTCTGATTTGTTACACCTTAGGCCATATAAGCTTTAATGGTTGAATGATTGTGGTGAGATTGTAGTTGCTAAGCAAGTATTTGTGTCTTTCTCTATTGGTAGGTATAAGGATGATGTGTTGTTTGATATGGTGCCTATGCATGCTAGACATATTCTTTTAGGCAGCCCATGGCAATTCGATAGACGAGTCATTCATGATGGTTTTACTAATAAATACTCTTTTGGAATGAATGCCAAATCTATTACCCTTGTTCCTTTGACACCCAAAGAGGTGTATGAAGAGTAAATGCACATGAAAAAGGAGAGCAATACAAAACATATAAGTGAGGGTGCGTAAGAAAAGAAAGAAAACGAGAACATGAGTGCACAAAAAGAAAAAGATGAAGAGAGTCTGTGCATGAGAGAAAAAAGAAAAAGGTGAGGGTGTAAAAAGTGAGAAAAAGGAAAGAAAAAGAGAGTTTCTATGGAAGAGAGAGTGAGGTGAAAAGAGCCTTTTTGGCCAATCAGACCATATTTGTACTTATGCAAAAAGAGGCCTACTTTAATGCTAATGAGCTTAACTCTTCTTTTCCTAGTGCTTTTGTTTCTTTGTTGTAGGAATTTGATGATTTATTTCCTAAAGAGTTCCTATATGGATTGCTAGCAATTAAGAAATAGAGCATCAAATTAATTTCATTCTTATATCATCTATTCCTAATCAGCCTGCCTATAGGAGCAACCTTGAGGAGACTAAGGAGCTCCAAAGGCAAGTTGAAGAATTTACGACTAAAAGGATTGACTAGGGAAAGTATAAGCTGGTGTGCAGTTCTAGTTCTATTTGTGCCTAAAAAGGATGGAACATGGAGGATGTGCATTGATTATCGTGTCGTCAATAAAATCACTGTAAGGTATAGATATCCCATTCCTAGGTTAGATGATATGCTTGATGAATTGCATGGTGCTTATATCTTTTCTAAGATTGACTTAAATAGTGGTTATCATCAAATTCGCATGAAAGAGGGCGATGAATGGAAAATGACATTAAAACAAAACATGAATTGTATGAGTGGTTAGTTATACCTTTTTGCCTTACTAATGCACCCAGTACTTTTATAAGGTTTATGAATCATGTTTTGCGTGCTTTTATAGGAAAATTTATAGTTGTCTATTTTAGTGATATACTTGTTTATAGTCATGACTTGGATGATCATATGGAGCATGTGCACATAGTGTTAGATATTTTACATAAGGAATCTTTATTTGTCAATTTCAAGAAGTGTTCTTTTTGCCCTAATAAGCTTGTGTTTTTAGGATTCGTTGTGATTGCAAATGGAATAGAAGTTGATAAAGAAAAGATAAAGGCCATTAAAAAGTGATCGAAACCTACTTATGTTGGGGATGTAAGGAGTTTCCATGGCTTAGCTAGCTTTTATTAGAGGTTTGTGGAGGATTTTAGTAGCTTAGCCGCACATTTAGCTGAAGTTGTTAAGAAAAGTGTAGGCTTTAAGTGGGGTGAATAACAAGATAAGCCTTTAATTTGCTTAAAGAAAAACTTATTTCAACACTTATACTTTTTTACCTAACTTTGCTAAAACTTTTGAGGTTGAGTGTGATGATGCTTCAAGTATTGGCATTGGAGCCGTGTTAATGCAAGAAGGACGCCCAATTGCTTACTTTAGCAAAAAAGATCAATTGGGAAGCCTTCAATTACCCAACATATGAAAAAGACAGAGATTAGAAAGAGAGACACAAATTAAACAAAAAAATGAGAATATCAGTAGGATTTCAGATCTGATAAGGAAAGTAGTCACAAGTCTTTGTTCTCTTCCATATGGGTAACCACAAGGATCATATGGAATTGATTTAAACATAAGGGTAGACAAAGACACAAGAGAAAGGATGGACATGAGAATAAGTCTATCCTCGCTAGTGCGAGTGTTGATTAAGTCTAAAAAGTTCTTTAAAGAATTCATAACTTGATTTCCCGCAAGGTGGAAAACTGAAATAATATGCTCATTATCCGTAAGAATTCAATTGCAAAAACAAGGGTAAAATTCCTGTGGGCCTACCTAAAATCACTCTGACCCAAGTTACTTCATCATCTGCATTTCAAACATCAAAGAGCTCGAATTCAACTTTTATTATGCTTGAAATAATGGAAAATAACATGATTTCTCACTTATGCATGTGGATTTACATCTCCTTTTGCTTAATCATCAAGCTAAGGCCCAATGCCATCAGTCAAGCTTGTTAATTACGTTTTAAGAATTCTTTATGCCAACCCTTGCATCATCAGGAGTCTTGATGCCTAGAGGAACAAGGAAGGGTGGAAATCTTAATAGTGCTGATATACATAGTTTTACACATATTTGCTTGAATATTATTGCCTATTTTCTTAGCAATTATTATGCTTTTATTCGAAGATCACCTGTGTTTTCTGTTCTTTTGCATTTCAAGAGAATTTATAGGACCATCATTAGTATTTGAGCAATTATAGATCAATACATGCAAAAACGGATGGGAATTCATCAAGATCGGATAAGAGCTCGCAGTGCATACATTAAGCACGGCCTAAGTCAAGGCCGTGCTGATCACCAAGGCCTGGACTCTAGCCGTGACCAACCATGAGCTTTTAGTCTTCAAAACATGGCACTTTGGGCACAGTTTCCGTAGCCACCACGGCCTCCAGCATGGCTCGTGGTGGCTTAGCCCCAGCGGGGGCACGACCATGAAGAAACCCTAATTGGTGAGATCCGAATTTTTAGCACGGCCTGGACTCTGGCCATGCTAACCAGCACGGCCTTGACCACGGCCGTTCTGAAACAAATATATAAGGAAAACTATTTTTTTTAGGGTTAAGAAGCAAGAAGCAAGGAGTGAGCCTTGGCGGTTGGTTCGGTTTTAGCATAGTGCTGTGTTCGGGAGAGAGTTGCAGAGAGGAAGAATCCCGGGATCGCAAGGTTCCAATTGCAAAACAGTAGTGGAGCAATTCAAGAGGCAATTAGGGAGATTAATCGTAGTGCAGATCCAGATTTGGAGCTGTTCATCCAATTCGAGAGAAAAGGGTGTACATGTTTCATTTTCATTATTCTTCTATTGTAATTGATTTCCTAGTTGTTTTAAACATGAACATGTTTAGCTAGATTGATTAAATCCATTGGGATTTCTTTACTATGTTGGCTTAATATTATATTATTAGATTGCTTGAGTTAGTTTTGTATTCTTCTTGCTTTCATTATTAATAAGATAATGCATTATTTATGAGACGTTGTGAATTGTGGTGTTTAGATTGCTTTATGTGATTGAGAAGTCCATTTGGCAATTGGAATTTTGAATAGCAAGAACTGGTTAATAGTCACTTAGAGATAAGGATAATTAACTAGCCAGATTAAGAATTAACAAAGCTTAATAGAGGCGGATTAAAGCTTAATGCTAATTTAAGAATCAATCGTTAGGAAGAGATTCCAACTTTAGGTTATTAGGTTTAGAAATTCGGTTATTTCGAGAGAGGTGGATTTAGACTTAGCCTTTAAACACACAATGCATTGACCACACACCTTATGTTCAATCAGTATGTCAAAAGTCTTATGCACCATAAAATGACCCATTAAACTGCCCCCATGTGCCTCTTTTACAAGTATCTCATGCAAAGAACAATTAGGAATACATAGGCGATTCTTTTTGTAAAGATATCCATCAAACTCATAGAAATCATTAAAGGCAGCCCCATTAGCACAAGTATTAAACATTTTACCAAAGTCACTATCATTCAAATACCACTCCTTAATAAACTCAAAACCCTAGAATTAATAGAATTAAGCAAAGCATACCTTCAGGATAATTCATCAGCAACCACATTCTCCTTACCTTTCTTATACTTGATCACATATGGGAATGTCTCAATGAGCTCCATCCATTTGCATGTCTTCAGTTCAACTTGTCTTGCTCCTTGAGATGCTTCAAACTCTCATGATCTGTATGTATGACAAACTCCTTAGGCCAAAGGTAGTGTTGCCATGTATGCAAAGCATGAATCAAAGCATAAAGTTCTCTATCATATGTTGGGTAATGAAGTGTTGCCCCATTTAGCTTTTCACTAAAATAGCAAATTGGCCTTTATGCTTGCACTACAACAGCCCTAACACTAATAGCATTAGCATCACATTCAATCGTAAAGGTTTTGTCCAAGTTAGGTAAAATTAGCAAAGGAGCACTACAAAATTTATCTTTAAGCAAATTAAAAGCATTTTCTTTTGCATCACCCCAATTAAACCAAACATTCTTCTTGACAATCTTATTCGAAGGTGCGACAATGCTACTAAAGTCCCTAATGAACCTTCTATAAAAGCTAGTAAGACCATAAAAACTCCTAACTTTGCTAATGTCTGTAGGTGTCGACCATTCCTTAATTGCTTTCACCTTTTCCTCATCAACATCTAGACCTTTAGGACTAACAACAAAACCTAAAAATATGACTCTATCCATGTAAAAACTACACTTCTTTAGATTACCAAACAATTTTTCTTTTCTAAGAACATCTAAGACCTTATCCATATGCATAACATGATCATCAAAAGACTTAAAATAGATTAGAATATCATCAAAATATACAACTACAAATTTACTAAGAAATTCACGCAATACATTGTTCATCAACCTCATGAAAGTGCTAAGTGCATTAGTAAGCCCAAATGGCATTACAAGCCTCTCATAAAGACTATACTTAGTCGTAAATGTTGTTTTCCACTCATCCCTAACTTTCATGCGAATTTGATAATATTCTAAATGCAAGTCAATCTTAGTAAAGCAACATGCACCATACAACTCATCATGCATATCATCTAACCTAGGGATAGGATGACTACTCTTTACCGTTATTTTATTAATTGCACGATAGTCCACGCACATTTTCCAAGTGCCATCCTTTTTTGGAACCAAAATGACTAGAACATCATAAGGACTTAAGCTCTCTGGCACATGCCCGTTAGATATCAATTCATCCATTTGCCTTTGAAGCTCCTTTGTGATAGGAAATCATCATCTTAGCAACCACACACCCCAATAACTAATGAGTTATGATACATATGGAATGCAAGAAAACACCCTCCAATCAAGATGATTCCAAAACCCAAGGATCTCCTCAAGTGAAGTTAGGAAAAAAAAACTAGTTCCAACAATGAAACTAGCACTTGAATTCAACTCCAAACGCCACAAACCAAGTATGATTTGATAAGTTAAGAATCAAACACAAGATTTTGGTTAGAGAGCATACAAACTAAAAATAGTTTGATAAGTTCAAAGTTCATGCAAGAACTTAAGCAAAAACACTCACACAGAGCAAACAAAGATTATCATTCAAAATTCTATATTTACAAATGGATTTGGCTTTGATATTTATAGCCAAAACAAGACAGAGAAACCTAAATGGATGTCTTTTGAGCTTCCCCACGTTTTTCCCTTTAATTCCCCTTAAAACTTATTAAAAGTGGCTGTTTTTACATTGATGTCACTCATTTTTGTAACTCCCAAATGACAACTAATTATGTGCATCCATTTTGTAATTCCAAATTATGACTAATTATGTGCATCTATTTTGTAACTCTAAAAGACAACTAATCACACCATAACTTAAGAAAAACCTAATAAAATGAAAATAAAAAAGGCTTCAAATGAATCTTATTGGACCTATGAGTTCAGCCCAAACTTATTGCACTAAATTGATGATTTTGGATCCTTTTGCAATCCTAAATCTTGACCGAGCCTTGTTGTGTTTGAACATTCCAAATGTCTTTAATTAAGCCCAACAAAGCTTCTTGCATACTTTTGGACTTGGATCTTGTCATTGGACCTCCTTGAAAGCTTAAAGGATCATTTGTAATTCTTGTCTTTATTGCATCATTCCCTCTCTCCTCGTAAGGATTCGTCCTCGAATCAGCCTCATTGTCAACTTCATCACCTACATCAAATAAAGAAAGATCAGCAACATTAAAAGAAGCACTCACATTGCCATACTCACTTGGCAAATCTATCTTATAGGCATTGTCATTAATTCTTTCAAGAACTTGGAATGGCCCATCCCCTCTTGGCATTAATTTAGACTTCCTTTGGCTTGGAAATCTTTCCTTTCTCAAATGTACCCAAACCCAGTCACCCGGTTCAAATACAACTTTCTTTCTCCCCTTGTTGTGTTGCTTTTGATATTGTTGATTTCTTTTCTCTATATGAGTACGCACATTCTCATGTAAGCTTTTAACAAATTCAGCTTTTTGCTTGCCTTCAAAATTAGCCTTATCAATGGGTAATGGCAATAAATCCATTGGAGTTAATGGATTGAACCCATATACAATCTCAAAAGGTGAACAATTTGTTGTACCATGAATACTCCTATTGTATGCAAACTCAACATGTGGCAAACATTCTTCCCAATTCTTCAAATTTCTTTGAATTATTGCCCTCAATAGTTGTGAGAGAGTCCTATTAACCACCTCTGCTTGTCCATCCGTTTGTGGATGACAAGTTGTTGAGAATAGAAGCTTTGTTCCCATCTTGCTCCAAAGTGTCTTCCAAAAGTGGCTAAGGAACTTGACATCTCTATCAACGACAATTGTCCTTGGAACCCCATGCAATCTTACAATTTCTTTGAAGAACAACCCCGCAATATGAGTTGCATCATCTGTCTTGTGGCATGGAATGAAATGTGCCATTTTGCTAAACCCACATCAACAACAACAAAATAGAATCTTTCCCTCCCCTTGACCTAGGTAATCCTAGAACAAAGTCCATAGAAATGTCTACCCAAGGTTCATTAGGTATGGGAAGTGGAGTATACAACCCATGAGGCATCACTTTAGATTTAGCTTGTTTACAAGTGATGCATCTCTCACATATTTTTGAACATCTCTTTTCATTTGTGGCCAAAAGAAATGATTTTCTAAAACATCTAAAGTTTTTCTCACACCAAAGTGCCCCATCAAACCCCCACCATGTGCCTCCCTCACAAGCAACTCTCTTAAAGAAGATTGAGGCACGCATAACTTATTTTCTTTAAAAGAAAACCATCATGTCTATAGAACTTGTCAAACCCCCTCTCTCACATGCCCCATATACATTAGCAAAATCATGGTCTGAATTATATAATTCCTTAATGAACTCAAAACCCAATAATTTTGCATCAAGTGTAGAAATTAGAGCATACCTTCTAGATAGAGCATCGTAACAACATTCTTTTTACCTTGTTTGTACTTGATGATGTATGGAAAGGATTCAATAAATTCCACCCATTTAGCATGCCTACGGCTTAGCTTCCCTTGTCCTTTGAGATATTTCAAAGACTCATGGTCGGTGTGTATAATGAATTCCTTATACCAAAGATAGTGCTGCCATGTCTCTAAAACTCTTACCAAAGCATAAAACTCTTTGTCATAAGTTGGGTAGTTTAGACTTGCTCCACTTAGCTTCTCACTAAAGAACGCGAATTGGTCTTCCTTCTTGCATCAAGACTCCACCAATACCTATTCCACTTGCATCACACTCAACCTCAAAGGTTTTAGCAAAGTCGGGCAAAGCAAGTAAAGGTGCTTTGAACTAAGTTTTTCTTTTAGCAAGTTAAAAGCATCATCTTGTTCTTTTCCCACTTGAAACCCACATTCTTTTTAATGCATTCAGTTAAAGGTGCAGTGAATTGTAGAGAAATCCTTAATGAATCTCCTATAAAAGCTAGCAAGACCATGAAAACTCCTAACATCATGCACACTAGTAGGTTTTGTCCATTCTCTAATTACTTTTACTTTTCTTGATCAACATGAATTCCCTTGTCATTAACAATATATCCAAGAAAAGTAATTTCATTAGTGCAAAAGTGCATTTCTTAAGATTAGCATATAATGTCTCTTGCCTTAACACATAAAAAACCAGCTTTAAGTGTATTACATGCTCATCTAAAGATTTGCTATACACAAGAATATCATCAAAATAAACCACTACAAACTTTCCAAATGAAAGCGCGCAAAACATGATTCATCAATCGCATAAAAGTACTTGGAGCATTAGTTAAACCAAACGGCATGACTAACCACTCATATAATCCATGTTTTGTTTTGAAAGCGGTTTTCCATTCATCACCCTCACGCATTCTTATTTGATGATATCCAGATTTTAAATCCACTTTAGAAAACACACAAGCACCGTGCAATTCATCCAACATGTCATCTAGCCTAGGTATAGGATGGCGATACTTTACCGTTATTTTGTTGTGACGACAATCAACACACATCCTCCATGAACCATCTTTCTTAGGCACTAAAATTACAGGAACCGCACAAGGACTCATGCTTTCTCTTACGTACCCCTTATCCATAAGCTCACTCACTTGCCTTTGGATTTCTTTTGTCTCCTCGGGGTTGCATCTATATGCTGGCCTATTAGGTATGCTTGCACCGGAATGAAATCAATTTGATGTTCAATTCCCTCGAATTGGTGGTAATCCTTTAGGCACATCTTCGGGAAAAAGCTCTTCATATTCCTGCAAAAGCTCAAGAACAACACAAGGCAAATCCTTATTAAGATCATTAGAAATCATCAAAACTTCCTTGTACATGAGTACAAGTAAGGGCTGCCTCAAGGTTAGTGTTCTCCTCACATCACTTGGCTTTGCATACACATTCATCTTTCTTTCACTCTCATCTCCCTTGTTTTCTCTCACCTTGTGTTTCCCATTACACTCACTTTTACCACTTACCTCACCTTTTTCTTTTTCACTATTTCTTGCTCCCTCCCCTGATATTCCCCATATGAAGATTCAATCTCTTCATATTGTTGTTTAATTCTCACTTGATCATCAAAATGGCCTTGGGAGGTAATGGTCCAAGATTGAACTTTTGTCCATCAATAGTCAAGGAATATCGATTCTTGAACCCATCATAAATCACACGCCTATCATATTGCCAAGGTCTTCCCAATAAAACATGTCCGGCATACATGGGAACTACATCACAAAGCACCTCATCCTTATATCTCCCAATGGAAAAAGAAATTAGCACTTGCTTATTTACCTTCACAACACCACTATCATTCAACCATTGCAACTTGTAAGGCCTTGGGTGTTTGGTAGTTGGTAATTTCAATTTCTCCACAAGCAAAGTACTAGCAACATTAGTACAACTTCCACTATCAACAATCATGTTACACAACTTATTAGCAATTAAACAATGAGTATGAAACAAATTCTCACGCTCTCGATGTTCATCGTGTTTACATTGCAAACTAAGTGTGCGTTGTACTACTAACACATCCCCTTTAGCATACTCAACATCACTAACATCCTCTAAAGTTGGCATGTCATCATTCTCATCATCATTTTCATTTTCACTTTCGGATTCAACAATTCCATCTCTAACAATCATGCTCCTCTTATTAGGGCAATCACGTGCATAATGACCATGTCCAAGACACTTAAAACACTTCAAGCTTCTAGATTGATTAGCTTGATTCTCAACTTTGTTTTTGCTGCCTATTTCATTTTTATTCTTATTCTCATCCACTTTAGGCTTAGCAAATTTATCATCCTTTTACTCCAATTCGATTTCCAATTAGAAGAACTAGAACTCGAATTAAGTTTAGAATCAAACTTACTTGCACCTTTTCGCTTGAGTTGCCTTTCAATTTTCATGGCCACATTCACCATGTCCTCAAGCTCCACATAATGTTGCAACTCCACAAGATCAGCAATATTCTTGTTTAGACCATTCAAGAATCTTGCCATGGTAGCCTCTCTATCCTCCTCCATATTTGCTTTAATCATAGCCATTTCCATTTCTTTGTGGTACTCCTCCACACTCATGGTTCCTTGCCTTAGAGTTTGCAATCGTTGATGCAAATCTCTATAGTAATAGTTAGGAATGAACCTCTTCCTCATGATGCGTTTCATCTCCATCCATGACCCTACGGGTCTTTCTCCATTTCGTCTCCTTTCCTACACAATTGATGCCACCAAACACTAGCGTAATCACAAAACTCAACGGCAGTAAGTTTTACCTTTTTCTCCTCCGAATAGTTATGGCATTCGAAGATCATCTCCACCTTTGCTCCCATTCCAAGTAGACATCGGGATCATTCTTTCCTTGAAAGGAAGGAATTTTCATTTTGATCTTTGCCTAGGTTGCGATCTACACCATCTTGCCTTGATCTCCTATTGTGTCTCCTAGGATGGTCATCTCCACCAAAAGTGGTTGCTTGGTCATCCTCCAAATCATCTTGGCATCATAATCCTCTTGTTCAAAGGCTAGTTGCCTTTCTCTTCTAGGCTCGTTTTGAATTCTTGTAATAGTTTCACCTTGCCTTCTCACACTTTCAACAACATCATCCATTCGCCTATACATTCTTTCAAACTCTTTTGCATTGCTTGCAAAGTTTGCTCAATGGATGCTCCAACACTACTTGAAACTTGTTCTTTTGACATTGTGCGAAAACTTGAAAAACAAGTTAGTATAGCCTCACAAAAACACTCGCTCGCGTGTGTCTCTCAATTAAAATGTCACACCGCTCATGTTTCACTCAAAGTTTTGGCTTTTCTCGATGCTAGTCTCACCACTATTGCCTTTTACCTCTCTTGCTTTTGCTTTAGGTTCTTAGATGAACTAATCACCTAAACAAACCAAATCAGATTATGGCAATTCAATGGAGTGAAAAGAAGAAAGAAAAAAAGGTTGGTCTAGATTAAGTTGTTAGGTCAGGCCAAATTTAAAGTAGCTAGACACAAGAAAGCAATAGAATAAAATAATAGAATATGATTTCTATGCTACCCAAACTTTCTTTTTTTTTTTTTTTGATCTTGTGATTCTTTTTTTTTTAATGATAATAACACAACTGAAAAGAAATTATGAACAACACAAATTTTCTTTTTTTTTTAGCAAGGGACAACGAAGTTTTACTTTATGCGCACAAAGGTGTAAACTTTGAAAAGAAAGAGTACTTAGAAGGAAAATATTGAAACAAGAAGAATTTGGCACAAAAAAAATAAAGAAGATGAGAAACTTTAATAACACACAAAACACAAAGATAAGCAAACCTCAACTTGAAGCAAGCTCTGATACCAAATGATAGGAAATCATCATCTTAGCAACCACACACCCCAATAACTAATGAGTTATGATACATATGGAATGCAAGAAAACACCCTCCAATCAAGATGATTCCAAAACCCAAGGATCTCCTCAAGTGAAGTTAGGAAAAAAAAACTAGTTCCAACAATGAAACTAGCACTTGAATTCAACTCCAAACGCCACAAACCAAGTATGATTTGATAAGTTAAGAATCAAACACAAGATTTTGGTTAGAGAACGCCACAAACTAAAAATAGTTTGATAAGTTCAAAGTTCATGCAAGAACTTAAGCAAAAACACTCACAAAGAGCAAACAAAGATTATCATTCAAAATTCTATATTTACAAATGGATTTGGCTTTGATATTTATAGCCAAAACAAGACAGAGAAACCTAAATGGATGTCTTTTGAGCTTCCCCACGTTTTTCCCTTTAATTCCCCTTAAAACTTATTAAAAGTGGCTGTTTTTACATTGATGTCACTCATTTTTGTAACTCCCAAATGACAACTAATTATGTGCATCCATTTTGTAATTCCAAATTATGACTAATTATGTGCATCTATTTTGTAACTCTAAAAGACAACTAATCACACCATAACTTAAGAAAAACCTAATAAAATGAAAATAAAAAAAGGCTTCAAATGAATCTTATTGGACCTATGAGTTCAGCCCAAACTTATTGCACTAAATTGATGATTTTGGATCCTTTTTGCAATCCTAAATCTTGGACTGAGCCTTGTTGTGTTTGAACATTCCAAATGTCTTTAATTAAGCCCAATAAAGCTTCTTGCATACTTTTGGACTTGGATCTTGTCATTGGACCTCCTTGAAAGCTTAAAGGATCATTTGTAATTCTTGTCTTTATTGCATCACTTTGTCTCCTTTGGATTACTTCTACAGACTAGTCTATTTGGTATGGCGGCCCTGGAGTGAAGTCTATTTGATGCTCATTCCCTCTTTGAGGTGGTAAACCACTTGGCATCTCCTCCAGAAAGACATTAATAAATTCCTGTAAAAGGTTTGCAAATGCACTCGACAAGGAAAGACCAATTTCAGTAGTGCTCAAGTAAACATCATTATAAGTAACTATAAACAACAACTTACTTGAGTGAAATGCATGTCCTACCACACTCTCCCTAGCTAGAAAGCTTCCCTTTTTTTCTATTTTTCTCTCTAGGCCGAACCTCACTCTCTTTTCTATGTTTAACACCTTACATTTTCTCCCTCAATTTTGCTACTTTTAGCCTTGCTCCTTTCCCTCTCCAATTTACATTGGTCACTATACACTTCTTTTGGAGAAAGAGGTATAAGTGTGAATTTTCTCCCATCTTTTATAAAAGAGTATCTATTAAGGAACCCATCACAGATAACCCTTCTATCAAGTTTCCATGGCCTACCAAGCAAGATATGGCCAGTATTTGTTGGCACTATATCACTTAGCACTTCATCTTAATACCTCCCAATAGTGAAAGTCACAATAACCTACTTATTCACTTTTATCTCACCACTGTTGTTTAACCATAATAATTATAAGGTTTTAGATGTGGAATGAGATTCAATCCCAATTTCTCTACCATCAAAGTGCTAGCAATGTTTGTACAATAACCACTATCAATAATGAGAATGCATGTCTTAACTTGCACATGGCATCTAGTATGGAATATGTTGTCCCTTTGCTGCTCCATATTATCTTCCTCCTTCATTTGCACATTAAGTGTGTATCTAGCAACCAAAATATCACCTCTAATAAGCAAATAGAGTAAAGCACTGGTCTAGGCACCAATCTTCTCTAAGCAAAGGAAGAAGTCGTAACTTAGTAACTAAGCCCCAAGCAAAGGCTAGCGAGTCACCTCCATTTTGTTAGCTTCGGTTAGGTTGGTCTCCTTATGATACGAACCAAACTAGCACAACGAATCCTACTCTAACAAGGAGTCTTGACAATGCAAATCCTACTAGCTCAAGGAATCCTAATCTAATAAGGAGTCATGACTCAATTAGGAATCCTAATCCTACAAGGAGTCCTAATGATATTAGGAGTTTAAGCAACGAAAGGAATCCTAATTCAACTAGGAGCCCTAGTTCGTTTCAAATTATAAGATAATGAGCTTATCCAAGACTTTTGGGCTAAGGACACATCAAAGCTTGAAGAATTAGATTTAAGTTCAAGGCTCATTAATCTAATTCAATTTATTGGGGTTGAATGAATCTAATTGGGCTTAAAAAGACCAAAAAAGCTAAATTGGAGCATATGAAGACTTTGGGCTTAACTTGGCTTATGTTATGAGTCCCATCTACATGACTTATGTAAATTAGGATTTTATGGCTTATTATGGGTGAGCAAACATGTGTTTTAACCTAATTAGGACTTTGTTTAAGTTATCTCTTATAGTCAGGAAGGTTATCTTTATCCTATATGATATGTAAATTCTTATAAGTTAAGATTTAGGGTTTTCTAAGGCCTATATAAGGCTAGTACAAATTTTGATGTAACAAAAAATTTAAGTTGAAGTTGAAGTTGAATAATAAGTAGTTTTTAAACCTTAAAGTTGTTTGCTTTGTCTTTGTGTTCTTGTTTGAATGCAAATCTTACTTATTAAGGAGTTGATCTATCCTTGTGGTGTACTTGGAATTGGGGTTTAAGGGACTTAGTTTCCTATAGGTTCTAATTCTTAATCATCTTTCTCAATAATCTGTTTTCTAACCTTTCTTAGGGGTTGAACCGAATTGGTTCTTAGAGTTTTCATGTTAATGTGTTATGGGTCCACAAACTCAAAAGGGGTTCTCAAGCTTATTCATGGAGGTTCCATATCACCTTGTTGCCCGAACCATTCTTACTCTTTTTCCATAAAAAATAGCCTTATCATCTCCTCTTTTATTTCCTTTCCATTGATTAGACCAATTAGGCCTATTGCTTGAAGTGCCTTTTTGTTCCAACCTTGCTGCGCCCCCTAGTTCTAAATGCTTTTCAACGTTAATTGGAAGATAAACTAACTCCTCAAGTTCTACATAATGTTGCAATTTAACCCTATCTGCAATCTCCTTATTAAGCCCACCAATAAAATGTGCCATGGTAGTTGCCCTATCTTCATCCAAATCAGTCCTTGTGATGAGCATCTCCATTTCCTTATAGTAATCCTCTACCTTCCTATTACCTTTCTTCAAACCTTGGAGTCTTTGATGTAACAAAATGTCTTTTCATGATGGTTTTGAGAGCATTCCAAGTATCAATAGGCTCTTCCATGTTTCTTCTCCTATTCAACACCAATTGATCCCACCACACTATTTCATACTCATAAAATTGAGTAACCACTAACTTTATCTTCTTTTCCTCATAAAAATTATGATAATCAAAGATAAGGTCTACTTGCTTTTCCCATTCCAAATATGGCTCTGAATCTTATTTTCCTAAAAAGGTAGGAATCTTAAGTTTGATACCACCCAAATTTCTATCCACATCATCATTATACCCATAGTAAGCACCAAACTAACCTCTACTATACCCTCTACCCATTGCATTGTTTCAGCCTACTTTAGCTCCTCAACCCATGCCAAGGCCAACACCCACAGTTGTGGCATTATCATCATCATCATAGATTAAATTTAAATCTTCCTCATTGTCTACCAAGTTTTGCCTATTGTTTCCTGCACGAGCATTAGCAATATGGCTCTTTGGTTGGCTACCATATATAACTACATCTTCTCCATAGCCTTATTGATGTTCATTATACTCCATTGAACTCTTTCATTTTCACGTGGGCCTACCTAATAATACTCCAATCCAATATACTTCATTAAATGCCTCCTAAACATCAAAATGCTTGTGTTACTGCTTGTATTACGCTTGGATTAATAAAAAGCAATATGATTTCTCCCTTATGCACATGGATTTACATCTCGTCTTGCTTCATCATCATGCTAAGCCCTAATGCCACCGGTCAAGCTTATCAATTGAGTTTCCATGATCCCTTATGCTAATCCTTGTGTCATCAGAAGTCATCTTGCCTAGAGGAACTAATGCAAACCCAAAGCCCAAGGAGCCAAGTAACCAACCACGTCAAGGAGATCAAGTTGTTTATTACTACTTAGGCATTTTTTAGGAGAAACTCAAGGGGGAGGCACCATTTTAATTGATTAGGAATATCTCGTTGATTTACTAAATCAATTAAGTTGCTTGTTTTGCTATTTAGGAAGATTTTAATTTAGGCTTTATTTGTTATATCCTATCTTAGATTAATTCCTTATTGCATATGGAAATTAGGTTTTCTTTTCTCTATTTAAACTCATTATACTTATCAAGACTTGTCTTCTAGCATTCCTTTGTGACTTATCACTCATTTTCTTCCTTAATCTTGAACCTAGCGTCCAAAAGCCTTTCTATACCAAGGTTCACACTTCTAGTAAAGTGTTGGGTAGGGGTCCTTATTCGTGAATCTAACTTTAGACGTTCTCTGCAATAATTTTATAATGTGGTTCTTGTAATCCATTAAGAATCACATTAGGAACAAGGAATGATGGAGATTCTAATGGTGTAAATCCTAAATCAGAATATCGGGTGTGTCTTGATTCTCGTTGTTCCTTCTTTCCTCTAGAAGATTCATCCACGATCACTTGGAGAATGATATCAATACACGATCAACTAATTTTGTTTCTTTGCATTTGTCTAAGCGTTGGATCGGTGCCTATGATTGTCGCTTCCATGCGCTTTCACTCAACCTCATGTTTATGGTCTCTAGATAAAACCAAACCATCATAATAGCTAGAGATTAGAAAGAGAGACACAAAACAAACGAGAAAAATGAGAACATAGGTAAGATTTTGGATCCGATAAGGAAAGAAATCACTAGTTCTTTATTTTTTTCTATACAACTAAGTGTAAAGATCAAATCGAATTCATTTAAAGTAATTTGAGTCGAAGTGTTATTAGGTAGGCCCATATGAATTTCACCTTATTTCTATTAAGCTGACTAATAAAATTTGGACACGAGAGTTGTTGACCAATCAACCCCTCTCTCGTTTTTAATTTGACTTCAATTTATTCATTTTATTTATTTATTTATTTATATTCAGCTCTAGTTTCTTCTTCTTATGGAAAGAGGGCTTTCACACTATAAAAACTGCATGCAACTGATGGGCTACTGATGCAACCTGCACCTAAGGCAGTGAACCTATCGATGCAGCCTAGCACTAGTGAGTATCAAGGTCGTATCCCTGGAGATCGGGCCGAACCTAAAGTTACTATTGTTCGCTATATTATCTAGTCTGAAATAAGGTGTGAGAAGTCTAAATTAATTAATTAAGGACTATGAATTCAAATAAATGAATGAACAACAACTAACAATCGAAAGATAACTGCAACAAGAGAAACAAACCCAAGGGGACCTAAGTCATGGAATTCTAAGGTTGATTTTTATAAATTATCAATCTTGCTTACTCGTGCTTAAATCCTGAATCCAACACGGTTCCTCTCTCGAGCTCACTGAGTTCCTAAACCTGCACTAACCTAATGGAATTTCTTCCTATCAGATTATTATAGATTAACATTAAGCGTGATTTAGAACTATTAAAAGTTCTTAATTCTTAATCCAGTGAGTAAATTAACCTTATCTCTAAGAGTTAACTACTAGTTCTTACTATTCAAATTCCAGTTGTGACAAGCATTTCTCAATGTTAAGAAACAACCTAAAAGACAATTAATTCAACGTCTCAAATTTACTAAATCAAACTTTATTACTAAACAACAAGAAGATTACAAGAATGGAAAATAAAAATCTAATAATTAAGCACAATCCATCAACAAAGGTGAAACCCAATGGGTTCGGCAGCCCTAGCTACTCATAATGACAGAAACAAATAGAAAAGAAAATAAACAATAGAAAAGGAAATGGAACCTGTAACCCCTCTTCCCTCGAATCGGAGTGGAAATGTCACAAGCCAACTCTAAAACCAGCCTCAACTATGGATCTCGGATGTCTCGATCAATCATCTAGAACCTTCAATCTTTGCTTAAATCTCCCAAATCAATCCTTTGAAATGACGTTGGTCTCCTAAAATGTCAAGAACAGAGGTGTAGAAGTGAGGGGTCGCGCGCGTAGAGAAGTCCAGAAAATCAGAAGCAGAACCCTGTCTCATTTTGCGTGCGCCTACTTATAGGCAGAAGTGCCATAGCCCGTGCCATGGCCCGTGCCGATATGCAGGGCTGTGCAACTGCCCGTGCAAAAGCCTCGAATTGCGCACCAACAAGGAATCGAATCCAACAAACATGTAATATGCGTAAATCATCCACATAGCTTGGTTTCTGCCCGGATCTCAATCAATTTCCCATCAAGGAGTCCGAAAACCTGAAAAACTCATAAATATACCAAAGTGTGATCAAACTGGAATAAATATGACTCAAATACATGAATAAACAACTGATAAATAGTCAATAAATATGCATAGAATCATCTACATGAAACTAGCCCACACTTAAGCGTTTGCTTATCCTCAAGCAATCAACAACTCACTTCTCAAATAGATACCAAATAACTCAATCAAATACTTTGCAGGAGGTTAGCACAAAACAAGTCTCAAAACTCTGTGACGAATTTCCTCAAAATCCCCAAATCACTAAATCCTTGAGAAAGATAACAAAGTTAATAAAGCTGCTAAAATTAAAATGATAAACCATCCAAACTGATAATTTGTATAAGATGTTAGTCAAAACACACAAGTATATATAGGTGAAAGAATATCGCCAAGCTCTGAAAGAAAAAATACAGAAGAAGGTGTTTACCATAAGCTTGCTTATAGATCCAATCTCCACTACTGTGAAATAATCAATAATCATGATCGAAGGGTCTTGAGCCAGGTTGTAATGGGGCTAATGTAGGGTATGGAGAAATATGGAAAGTAGGCTAAAAGTTGCTGGAAAATTATGCAGGTAATGCAAGAAAATAGCCAAGGATCAAATGTTGTACCAAAAATGAATACTAAGTTGCTCAAATAATAAGATGATGCTCGAAATGAACTAAAAAGAAAATTATACATATATATTTATTTATTTATTTTCTTATGCTCGAAATGAACTAAAAGAAAATTATACATGTTATTATTATTATTATTATTATTATTTGTTTTTTTAACTACTCCTACAACAACAAATAATGCAGGATGAAGTAATACAATGCTCAATCAAAAGTAGTAAAACGATAATGTACCATTTGGATTGAAGGGAGCATCTACGAAAAATCTAACAACTTAGTGAATATATGCAAATTGATCCAAAATGAAATGTAGCATAAACTTACATGATTTCTAGCAACAATGGTAGGAAGAATGGTAGAATGAGTGTCAAAGGTAAATTACAATGAAAGAAAGGCTAATGCTCAAAATTGGTTCACTAAGGGAAAAACAGGGTTAGGCTTTTGGCCAAATTGTGTAAATCCTAAGTGCCCATATCATCTCATGACTGTTAAAAATTCATGTAATCTCAAAAGTCATCACCAAGCAAGTTCTAGAAACAAAAATTTTGTATAATGCTCACTAATCAAAAACAAAAGGAGCATAAAAACCTCACCATTTGAGTGGATTAAAATTACATGAATTCTCAAACCAAAGTTTAAACAATCAAACAATCTAATAAGCATCAATATTAATAGTGTTCTATATCCAAGATAAAGTAAAATGAAAAAATTAAGGAAAAACACCAGTTTTACCTGGGTTGATCGAAATTAAGAGATTCGTTCATTGCCTTCTTTCAACAAGATTCGATAAAAGCTATAAGGGTATCCATTCAAAAGAGAAAAATCATCAACTACTTGATTAAAAAAAAACTCAAGATAAGGACAGTAAGAATGAATGGACTCAATCAATAAGGGAAATGAAAGCAAAATAAAAACAGCAAAATACCATCCTTATAGAGGCAAAATTGGTACCTACACAAAACTAAGGTACCTACCCCACACTTGAGAGAAACACTATCCTCAGTGTGAAATAAGGTAGGCACTCCAAAAAGGAAGATAAAATACGCATAAAGAAGCAAATTATAGGATTCCACAAAAAATTAGAAAACTAAAAGAAAAACAAGACAACAGAAAGAGATAAAAACTAGAAATAGTCTACTAGATACTGCCCTTGATGTGTGCTTTAACACTCCAAAATATGTTAGTCCTCAAAATTGCATATGAGCATCGAGTAGGCTAACTCATGCAAAACTCAAGAATAAATACATTCCAAGCAACATCTAGTAAAAGGTTCAATAAAATAAAATCATCTCAAAATAAAACAAACTAAAAATAAACTGAAATATCTAACTAAAAAAAATAAATACATAAATAAAAGATGTCCAAAAACTCAAAAAGCATAAATAGATTCGGGAATGCCTTCCGAAGGCACTTCTTTTTGTTCGAGTCGTCTAGCTGGACTCTGCAGCAGCATTCCTGCATTGCGGACAAATTGAGAAGGTGGGCTCAAAGTAAGTTGGGGCTTGAGGCATAAAAGCGCAAAGAGGAGGTCCAATGTGTGCGGTAGATGTTCAAGGAGGTGCTCTTCACACCGAGTTGAGATGCCCATTCATCCACTCCAAATCCTAGCTAAGTGACTTATCATAAATAAACTTGCAACTACCCTTCTCAGGTGTATCATAGCACAAAGTCTCAAATTGATATAAGTTGTTTTCTTTAGATGAATAACACATATCAACAGGGAAAAAAACATGTATAGCATCATCCATTTGTACATCTTGTGGTTGCTTATCACATGCAAGACCAATTCCATCAATATTGCAAATGGCATGAATATGGTCGGTGGGAGAACTATCTGATGGGGGTAAACTAAAAGTAACACAGTCATCCCGTACATTAAGTTCTAACTTTCCATCAAATACATCTATTTTAGCTCTAGCCGTGGCAAGGAAAGGTCTCCCCAAAATCAACGGTACACTATGCTCATTATCCATATCCATAACCACAAAGTCCATAGGAAATATGAACTTATCTACCTTGACTAGCACATTCTCTACAATCCCTCTAGGAAGCTTAACAGAATGGTCAGCTAATTGAATACACATCCTAGTGGGTTTTGCCTTCCCCAAACCTAGCTTATTGAACAAACTAGTGGGCATGACATTTATGCTAGCCCCCAAATCAGCTAATGCATCATCAATACACAAGTTACCCAAAGTGCAAGGAATAGTGAAACTCCCTGGATCGTGATGTTTCTCTAGCAACTTGCTCTGAAACACTGCTGAGCACTCTTCGTTAAGCTTAACACAGGCTACCTCCTCTAACTTCCTTTTTCTACTAAGTATGTCCTTTAAGAACTTGACATACTTCGGCATCTGCTTCAATGCGTTAATAAAAGGCAAGTTAATATGCAGTTGTCTAAAAATATCTTAAAACTTACTAAACTGCTCTTGTGCTTCTGCATGTTTGACTCTAGCAGGATAAGGAATCTTAGGTTGATACCTTGACTGGGATTAGTTTCACCTTTTGTCCCTCAGGTTCCTTAACCTTACTGCTCACCTCAACCTGCACATCAATAGTGGAGTCATAAAAAATAGGCTTAGAAGGAGCTGAAACTAACTTACCTGAACACAAAGTGATGGCGTTCACGTGCTCCCTCAGGTTAGACTCAGTGGTGCTGGGGAGCGCTTCTTGTTGCCTCTCAGACAACATCTTAGAAATTTGGCCAATCTGAGTCTCCAAGTTCTGAATCAAGGCTTGCTGATTCCTAAGTGCACTATCAGTTTGCTAGAACCTCATCTCTGTAGTCGTCACAAACTTCATCATAAGCTCCTCTAAATTTGATTTCTTTTTTGGTGGAGGAGGAGCTTGTGCAGGCCCAACTGGCTATTGCTATGGCTGCTGATGAAATCTCTGAAAACCAGGTGGACCTTGGGCATTATTGTTCCTCCAATTGAAGTTGGGATGATTGCGCCACCCAAGGTTTTATATGTTGCTGTAAGGGCCGTTCTGCTGCCTTGGGGCATTCCCCATATAATCAACCTGCTCAACATCAAAAGACACAACAAAAACAGATGGAAAAGTAGAGGAAGATGAAGCAAACATACCTCCCGTAGTACAGTTTGCACTGTAGTGCGGGCCACCACAAAACTCGCAACCAACGTTCGCTGTATGAACCGGCATCTACAGTTGGTTAATCTTCTTGGCTAGAAGCACCACTTGAGCTGCCAAGGCTGGTGTAGAATCCACTTGGTTGACCACTCCTTGTCTTCCTGGTCGGCTCCTTGAGGATTGCCACTAATAATTGTTCATGGCCATTTTCTCTATCAAGTTTTGAGCCTGCTCGGGCGTCTTATTGTTTAGCGCCCCACCTGCTGCAGCATCCACCATCTACATCGTCGCAAGGTTCAACCCACTGTAAAAGGTTTTAACCTACATCCATACTGGCAATCCATGATGTGGGCAGCATCTTAAAAGATCCTTAAACCTCTCCCATGCATCGTACATGCTCTCATCATCAAACTGCATAAAAGAAGATATGTCATTTCTAAGTTTAGCAGTTTTAGCGGGAGGAAAATACTTATAGAGAAATTTTTCGGCCAACGCCTTCCAGGTAGTAATCGTCTGTTGCGGAAGAGATTACAACCATCTCTTTGCTCTGTCCCTTAAGGAAAATGGAAACAATCTCAGACAAATGGCGTCATCGGTTGTTCCATTTATCTTGAATGTGTCACAAATCTCCAAAATGTTGGAGATATAAGCATTGGGATCCTCGCTGAGCAATCCACCAAACTGCACGCTCTGCTGGATCATCTAGATAACATTGGCTTTTATCTCAAAATTTTTGGCCGCTACAGCAGGTCTGACTATACTAGTTTTCGTCCCATCCAAAGATGGTCGAGCAAACTCGTACATCGTCCTCTAATCTTCATCCCCCTAAGGGTTGTGGTTCTCCATCACGTTAGCTCTTTGAACCTGAACTGTAACTCCAACCTTCTCCTTAACTACCTGCAAACGTCGTCTCAATAATCTGAGAGAGCACTTCGGGTCAAATAAGGGTTCTATAGGATCAAGGTTAGAGCTCCTGGTCATAAACTACTTGAAACCGACAATGAAACAACCACCAATCAACAAAAATAATAAAATTAAGAATAAAAAATAAATAAATAAACAAATAATGGCTAAAGTAACACAAAAACAATTCACTCTAGTTCACCGTTACAAGTTCCCCAGCAACAGTACCAAAAACTTGATGGGCTACTGATGCAACCTACACCTAAGGCAGCAAACCTATCAATGCGGCCTAGCACTAGTGAGGATCAAGGTCGTATCCCTAGAGATCGGGTGAACTTAAAGTTACTACTGTTCGCTATGTAATCTAGTCTGAAATAAGGTGTGAGAAGTCTAAATTAATTAACTAATGACTATGAATGCAAATAAATGAATAAACAACAATTAACAATCGAAAGACAACCGCAATAAGATAAACAAACCTAAGGGGACCTAAGTGATGGAATTCTAAGGTTGATTTTTATAAATAACCAATCTTGCTTACCCGTGCCTAAATCCTGAATCGAACTCGGTTCCTCTCTCGAGCTCACAGAGTTCCTAAACCTATACTAACCTAATGGAATCTCTTCCTATCAAATTATTACAGATTAACATTAAGCGTGATTTAGAACTATTAAAAGTTGTTAATTCTTAATCCGGCGAGTAAATTAACCTTATCTCTAAGTGTTAACTACCAGTTCTTACTATTCAATTTCCAGTCGTGACAAGCATTTCTCAATGTGAAGAAACAACCTAAAAGATAATTAATTCAACGTCTTAAATTAGCTGAATCAAACCTTATTACTAAACAACAAGAAGATTACAAGAATGGAGAATAAAAATCTAATAATTAAGCATAATCCATCAACAAAGGTGAACCCCAATGGGTTCGGCAGCCCTAGCTACTCATAATGAAATAAATAAATACAAAAGGAAATAAACAATAGAAAAGGAAATGGAACATGTAACCCCACTTCTCTCGAATCAGAGTGGAAATGTCGCAAGCCAACTCTGAAACCAGCCTTAAGTATGGATCTCGAATGTCTCGATCAATCATCTAGAACCTTCAATCTTTTCTTGAATCTCCTAAATCAATCCTTTGAAATGACGTTGGTCTCCCAAAATGTCAAGAACAAAGGTGTAGAAGTGAGGGGTCGCGCGCGTAGAGAAGTTTAGAAAATCAGAAGCGGAACCCTGTCCCATTTTGCATGCACCTACTTATAGGCAGAAGTGCCATAGCCCGTGCCATGGCTCGTGCAAATATGCAAGGCCCGTGCGATGGTCTGTGCAACGGCCCATGTCGATATACATGGCCCGTGCAATGGGCAAGGGAAGCCGTGCAACAGGCCGTGCAAATATGCATGGCCATGCAACTGCCTGTACAAAAGCCTCGAATTGCGCACCAACAAGGAATCGAATCCAACAAACATCTAATATGCGTAAATCATCCAGATAGCTTGGTTTCTGCCTGGAAATCAATCAATTTCCCATCAAGGAGTTCAAAAACCTGAAAAACTCAGAAACATACCAAAGTGCGATCAAATAGGAATAAATATGACTCAAATACACGAATAAACGACTGATACACAGTCAATAAATATGCATAGAATCATCTACATCAGCAACCAAATACTTGAGGCTAGTGGGTAAATTATTTTAGTTTTCTACCTCGCAAAAAATCAATTTATGGGTTCTTTCAAGAACTTTGTGGACTTATGAAGACTCGCACTAGTAAACCTACACTTAACATTCATATCCTTCCTTTATGTTGCTAGACATCACTTATAATTTATGGGAATGATTAAGGGACAATGAACTAATTGTTTCCTTAGTTGATTAAAGTGTTTTAATTAATATTAAAGAGTTTAATATTAAACTCCGATTGCGAATTAATAATGAACCTAGAAAGTCACACACGTTAAGATCAACTCAAGCACGGCGATGGACTTAACTTGTACCTCAAGTAGGAACACTAGTATCTTTCGAAGTTAAAGTCCATAAATGTCTAAATAATGTATAATATATAAGTGTTATATATTGAAGGAGCTTGACACATGTTATCACAAAAGAGTTTGTAGTGACATGGGTTTGTATAATAGCTTGAAACATGTCATCATAGAAGGGTTTTATGATGACACGTATTAAGAAAGTAGCTTGATACGTGTCATCATAGAAGGGTTCAAGATGACATGTGTAGAGAAAGCAATTAGACACATGTCATCACTAAAAGGGTTTTATAATGAAATATATCAAGAAAGCTACATGACACGCGGTGTCAATATAACTTGATACGTGTCATTACAAAAGAGTTTTATGATGATATGTATTAATATAGCTTGATACTTGTCATCATAAAAGAGTTTTATGATGACAGGTGTCAATATGGTTGTACACGTGTCATCACTAAAGAGTTTTATGATGACATGTGTAAATAGAGCTTAACAAATGTTATCTCTAAAGAGTTCTATGATGACATGTGTTAATACTGCTTGACACATGTCATCACAAAAGAGTTTTATAATGACATGTGTTTGTACAACTGTGTTAAGGATTATGTATCCTTAACACTATATAAGAAAGTTTCTTACTCCTATTATCACACAGTGATATAATTTGACATACTTACGATTATAACAAGGTTATCATAGTAGGAAACTTAGAAGACGAGGAGTTCTTCATCTTTAAGGATTGAATAGCTTTGCTTGAAATTGATTATGTGAGATAATCTAGAGGGTTTGCAATTGTGATTCTCTATATAATTCTCTAACATAAACATCATCAATAATCAAAAATTGAATTCTCCTTTTCAAAGGTTGTAGTCTTTTTCTTTATGTTCTTCATGTTCATAAAAGAAAAGTTATTTCTTTTTTCAATTTAAATCCTCAACTACAACTTGTAACCTTAATTTCTATTAGATATGAACTGTTTAAGAGCCTCTGTTGCACCACTGCATGTGTTTTCCAACAAAGAAATCACAAGTTTTCTATTCTCTTCCATGTGGCTAAGCGTAAGGATAAAATCTAATAGATCTAATAGATTTTAAAGTTCGCAAGTGAGAGTCTTGATAAGTCTGCAAGGTTCTTGAAAGAATCCATAACTTGATTTCCCACAAGGTAGAAAAATGAAATAATATGCTTACTAGCCTTAAGTATTCAGTTGCATGCGGTTTTTTTAACGGGAAAGCCCTCATTACATAAGAAGAAAAAACTAGAAGCTAAATATGAATAAATAAATGAAGAAAGATGAATAAACTAAAGTCATATCAAAGACCAGACAAGAGTTGATGGAAAGTAGTACGCCTGGTTCACCAGGTTCTACCACTACAGGGCCCAATCATACTCAAAAGAAGAGTTTGGTACTGGCTCAGAAGGAACGCTAAGTCAACAACATTTGTACTTCAAAATTTTATGAGCCACCCTAACAAAAATAAGGGGAAATTTGCATGGGCTTACCTAATAACAATTTGACAGAAATTACATCATTATATGCATCCCAAACATCAACACTCGCGCTTGGATTTGCCCCTTGTCCTGCTTGATCATCAAGTCAGGCTCCAATGCCACCAGTCAAGCTTGTGAATTGCATTCCCATGATTCCTTATGCCAATTCTTGTGTCATCGAGAGTCCTTGTGCCTAGCGGAATAATGAATGATGGAGACCCCAATGGTGCCTGTACTTGATCAACTAATTTTCTTTCTTTGCTTTTGTCCAAGCATTAGATCATTGCCTATGATTGCTGCTTCGACGCACTTTCACTCAACACTTGTCTTTATACTCCCCATATAAAACAAAACCATCATACTGGATAGAGATTAGAAAGGGAGGCAAAAAGAGAATAACAAAATAATTACATAGGTGGGACTTCAAATCCGATAAGAAAAGAAATCAAGACTTCTTTGTACTCTTCCATACGGCTAAATGTAAGGGTAAAATTGAATTTATTTCCAATCCTTGTGTCATCAGGAGTCCTCGTGCCTAAAGGAACAAGGAATGACGAAGGTCCCAATGGTGCAAATCCTGAATCAGAATATTTGGGCGTGGCTTGATTCTCACTGTCCCCTCTCTCCTCCAAAAGATTTGTCCGCGATCAGTGCCTATGATTGCCGCTTCCATGACTTTTCACTCAACACTCATGTTTATGCTCCCCAAATAAAACCAAATCCTCAAACTAAACAAAGATTAGAAAGATAGGCACTAAATAAATGAACCAAATCAGAACATAGGTAGGATTTTGGATCCGATAAGGAAAGAATCACAAGTTTTTTGTTGTCTTCCATACGACTGAGCATAAGGATAAAATCTAATAGATTTAAACATAAGGGTAGACAAAGAACATAAAAGAAGGGAAGGATATAAGTAATAAATCAAAGTTCGCTAGTGCGAGTCTTAATAAGTCCATAAAGACTTAAAAGAACCCACAACTTGATTTCCCACACTGTAGAAAACTAAAACAATATGCTCACTAACCTCAAGTATTCGATTGCATGCAATTTGTATAGTGTGAGAGCCCTTATTCCATCAGAAGAAAAAACTTGAAGCTAAATATGAATATATAAATATAGAAAGATGAATAAACTAAAGTCAAATTAAGAAGCAAATAGTAGTGGACTAGTCAACAACTCTCGTATCCTAATTTCTATGAACCAACTTAGCAAAAATAATTGAAAATTCGTGTTGGCCAACTTAACAACACTCCGACACAAATTAATTCATTATATGCATCCCAAACATCAAAATGCTTACATTACTGGTTGTATTATGCTTGAATTAATTGAAAACAACATGATTTCTCTCTCATGCGAATGGATTTAAGTCTCATCTAGCTTGATCATCAAGCTAAGCCCCAATGTCACTGGTCAAGCTTGTCAATTGTGTTCCGGTGTTCCATTATGCCAATCCTTGTGTCATCAAGGAGTCCTCATGCCTAGAGAAACGTGGAATGACAGAGATCTTAATGGTGCAAATCTTGAATCATAATATTTGGGCGTGCCTCAATTCACGCCGTTCCCCCTCTCCTCCAAAATAATCATCTATGATCATTCAAAGAATGATATCAATACTCGATCAACTAATTTTCTTTCTTCGCATTTGTCTAAGCATTGGATCAGTGCCTATGATTGTTGCTTTCACGTACTTTAACTCAACACTCTTGTTTATGCTCGCTAAATAAAGCTAAATAATCATACAAGAAATAGATTAGAAAGAGATGAATAAAAGAACATAAATCGAAGGAAGGACATGAGCGATAAGTCTAGTTTCGCTAGTGCGGGTCTTCACAAGTCCGCAAAGTTCGTTAAAGAACCTATAACTTAATTCTCTGTAAGGTAGAAACTTAAAATAATATGCACACTAGCCTCAAATGGCATGTATCCAGTAGGAATTGAACCTACGAATTCCCCAATTATGAGTTGGGCGCTTTAACCATTCAGCCATGGATGCTTAGCAGGGATCCTCATACATGGTGAATAACCAAATTCCAATTGAGATGAAATCTTTAGGATAAATCAATGCAATTTAGGAGGAATCAATGAAAGGACATCAATTCAAATCCTAGTTCGGTTGCATGCAGTTTATATAGTGCCATAGTGCTCATTCCATAAGAAGAAGAAACGACAAGCTAAATATTAATAAATAAATAAAGAAAGATGAATAAACTAAGGTCAAATCAAGAACTAGCGAGGAGTTGAGTGGCCAACAACTCTCATATTTCTAAATTTTATGAGCCAGCTTAATGGAAATAAAGGAAAATTCATGTGGGCATACCTAGTCACACTCCAACCAAATCATTCATTATATTCATCCCAAATATCAAAATGTCTGCATTCCGACTTGTATTAATCCAAAATAATATTTCTCCCTTACGCTTGTCGATTTGCTTCTTGATGGGTGCTACTTGTGTTAGCTACAATCTAAGGTAGTGTACCTATCGATGCAGTCTAGCACTAATGGCAAGTATCAAGGTCGTATTCCTCGGGAAAGTGAAAGCCAAGAGTTACTCCTTTGTTCTATATTAACCTAAAATAAATGATGAATAATTTCTAAACTAACTAATAGCTACAAGCTAAGTTCTAAGGGAGATGCAGGAGTAATTGATAACTAAAATAACCAAGACAAGAAAGCAAACCCAAAGGGAACCTAAACTAGTTAGCAATCAAACAAAAGATAAAGGATTGGTGAGTTTAATTATGCTACCCATGGATGAATTCTTAACCGAATTTGGTTTTTCTCTCGAGATAACCGAATTCCTAAATCTAATAACCTAAAGTTGGAATCTCTTCCTAACGATTGATTCTTAAATTAGCATTAAGCTTTAATCCGCCTCTATTAAGCTTTGTTAATTCTTAATCTGGCTAGCTAATTATCCTTATCTCTAAGCGATTATTAACCAATTCTTATTTTTTAAAATTCTAATTACCAAATGGACTTCTCAATCACACAAAGCAATTTAAACACATAATTCACAACGTCTCATGAATAATGCATTATCTTATTAATACTGAAAACAAGAAGAATACAAAACTAACCCAAACAATCCAATAATATAATACTAAGCCAACATAGTAAAGAAATCCCAATGGATTTAATCAATCTAGCTAATCATGTTCATTATCAAAATCCACAAGAATTCAATTACAACAATGAGTAAAGGTAGAGAAAACCCGATTACACCCTTGGATGAGAGTAAACAGCCCCAATTCCTCTTGCTCGAATGAATCAATTCTTGTTCCTCTTGCTCGAATTGAATCAATTCTTGTTCCTCTTACTCGAATTGAATCAATTCTTGTTCCTCTTGCTCGATTTGAAAAACAATCAACGAACCTCGCCCAATTTTCAATGTTTGAAGGGAATCCGATTGAAACCTTGATCTAAGTCTCCTTGTTCCTTAGTTCTAGCTCATAAAACCCTTAGAGAGAGAAATATTAGGGTTTGGGACATTTTCCCTCGCTCTGCATCTTTTTTCCTCTCTTCTTTCTTTTAACTAATTCCCCCTGTCACCTGCCAACACGGTCGTGTTGGTGGCCGTGTTCCTAACACGGGCTGGTATTGATGCCCGTGTTACTCTCTGTGGTCGTGCTCCCTAAAACTTCTGTTTCTTTGATGTTTGATGCACCAACATGACAGTGTTGGTGAATGTGTTAGGAACACGGCCAGTGTTGAAACCAACACGGCCATGTTTAGCTTTCTCTTGCTCGTACTTAGCTTGTTTCGGCAGCTTCGGCATCCAATTATGCTCCAATTCTTCCCTTTGTCATCCTTTGACTTCTTTTGGACCTAATGCACACAAACAGATGCATAGGGTAAGTGTTGGGACCAATTCACATCCAAATGTTCATAAAATCAATCTTAAAAACCCCATTTAGATGTGTGTATTTTACGCACATCACTTCTCGTGTTGTTTGATCATCAAGTCTTGCCCTAATGCCACTAATCAAGATTATCAACTGCTTTCCTATGATTCCTTAATGAAAATAAGAGGAAATTTGTGTGGGTGTATCTAATAATACTTCAACCTAATATACTTCATTATATGCCTCCAAAACATCAAAGCACACTCATTCATGCTTGGATTAATCAAAAGCAACATGATTTCTCCCTTACATGCATGGATTTACATCTTGTCCTGCTTAATCATCAAGCTAAGCCTCAATGACACCGGTCAAGCTTGTCAATTGTATTCTCTTAATTCCTTACGCCAATCCATGTACCATCAGGTGTCCTCATGCCTAGAGAAAAAAGGAATGATGGAGATTTCAATGATTCAAATCCTGAATCATAATATTTAGGCGTCCCTCAATTCTCATCGTTCCCCTTATCCTACATCAGATTCATATGTAATCATTCGAAGAATGATATCACTACTCAATCAACTAATGTTCTTTCTTTGCATTCGTCTAAGTACTGGATCAGTGCCTATGATTGCCGCTTCCATGAGCTTTCTCTCAATAATTGAGTTTATGCTCCCTAAATAAAACCAAACCATCATACTAGACAAAGAGGAGTTGACTAGTCAACAACTCCTGTAGTCAATTTTATGGGCCAGAATAATAAAAGTAAGGGAGAATTCGTGTAGGCATACCGAATAACACCCTGACCCAAATTAGATAATTATATGCGTCATACAAATCAAAACATGTGCATTCCTGCTTAGATTAATTGAAAGTAACATGATTTCTCCCTTACACACGTGGATTTGCGTCTCATCTTGCTAGATCATTAAGTCACGCTACAATACCACTGGTCAAGCTTGTCAATTGCGTTCCCATAATTTCTTACATCAATCCATGTGTAATCAGGAGTCCTTGTGCATAGAGGAACATGGAATGATGGAGAACCCGATGGTGCAAATCTTGAATTGGCATATTAGGGCATGCCTCAATTCTCGTCGTTCCTTCTTTCGTCCAAAAGATTCATTTTTTATCATTCTAAGGATGATATCAATACTCGATTAACTAATTTTCTTTCTTCGCATTTATCCAAGCATCGGATCGTTGCCTATAATTGCCGCTTCCAGGCGTTTTCAATCAACACTCGTGTTTATGCCATTAAACTAGACAGAGATTAGAAAAAGTGGAATAAAAGAAACAAACAAAATGAGAACATAGGTAGGATTTCAAATCCAATAAGGAAAGAAATCACAAGTTCTTTGTTCTTTTTTATATAGCTGAGCAATAGGATCAAATCGAATTATTTTAAACACAAGGGTATAGAAAGAACACAAAGAAAGGAAAGATGTGAGCAGTAAGTCTATGTTCGCTAGCACGAGTGTTAATAATTTTGCAAATTTCTTAAAAGAAACCATAACTTGATTTTGCGCAAGGTAGAAAACTGAAATAGTATGCTTACTGGCCTCAAGTATTAAGTTCCATGCAGTTTTTATAGTGCACAAGCCCTCATTCTATGAGAAGAAGAAACTACAAGCTAAATATGAATAAAAAATAAAAAGAGATGAATAAACTATAGTTAAATCAAGAACCAAAGAGGAGTTGATTGGTTAATAACTCTCACAGTATCAAACTTTATGAGCCAACTTAATGATATTAAGGAATAATTCGCTTGGGCATACCTAATCGTACTCTGGCCCAAATTACATCACTTTATGTGTCTCGAACAGCATAACTTGCGCATTCCCGCTTAGATTAACTAAAAGCAACAACATGATTTCTACCTTATATGTGTGGATTTGTGTCTCATCCTGCTAGATAAGCAAGTCACCCTAGCTATCGGTCAAGCTTGTCAATTGCATTCCCATGATTCCTTACATCAATCATTATGTCATCGGGAGCCTTCGTGCCTAGACGAAAATGGAATGATGGAGATCCCAATGGCGCAAATCCTGAATCAAAATATTAGGGAGTGCTTCTATTCTCGTCATTCCCTCTTTCCTCCAAAAAATTCATTCGCAATCATTTGGAGAATGAAATTAATACTTGATCAACTAATTTTGTTTCTTCGCATTCATCCAAGCATTGGATTGATGCCTATAATTGTCGCTTCCACGCACTTTCTCTCAATAGTAATGTCAATGCTCCCTAAATAAAATTAAACCATCATACTAAACAAAAAGGAGTTGACTGTCAACAACTCTCGTAGTCTGAAATTTTTTGAGACAGAATAGAATAACAAAAATAAGGGAAAACTTGTTTGTATATAATTACATGAGTCCCAAACAGCAAAATGCTTGCACTCCCACTTGGGTTAATCAAAAGCAACATGATTTCTTCCTTACGCGTGTGGATTTGTGTCCCATCCTGCTTGATCATCAAGTCACACCTTAATGCCATCGGTTAAGCTTATTAATTGTATTCCCATGATACATTATGCCAATCCTTGTGTAAGCATTAGATCGGTGCCTATAATTGTCGCTTTTCGGGCGCTTTCACTCAATATTCGTGTTTATGCTCCCCATATAAAACCAAACCAACATTACTAGATAGAGATTAGAAAGATAGACATAAAAATAATAAAACAATGAGAATATAGGTAGGACTTCAGATCTGATAAGGAAAGAAATCACATGTTCTTTATTCTCTTCCATATAACAAAGCGTAAGGATCAAATTAAATTGATTTAAACAAAAGCGTAGACAAAGAACACAAGAGAAAAGAAAGATGTGAGGGATAAGTCTATGCTCGCTAGTGCAAGTGTTAATAAGTCCACAAATTTCTTGAAAGAACCTATAACTTGATTTTCTCCATAGTAGAAAACTCAAATAATATGCTCATTAGCATCAACTATTTGGTTGCGTGCAGCTTTTATAATGTGAAAGCTCTCGTTCCATAAGAAGAAGAGACTAGAAGCTAAATATGAATAAATAAATAAATAGATAAAGATTGATAAATTAAAGTCAAATTAAGAACAAGAAAGGAGTTCACTAGGCAACAACTCTCTTTGTTTTAAATTTTATAAGCCAACTTAATAAAAATAAGGTAAATTCGGGTGGGTGTACCTAAAAATACTATGACCAAAATTACTTCATTATATCCATTTCAAACATCAAAACGCTCAAATTCTGGCTTGGATTAATCGAAAAAACTTTGTTTCGTCCTTACGCGTGTGGATTTATGTCTCTCCTGCTCGATCATCAAGCTACGCCCTAATGCATCGGTCAAGCTTATTAATTGCGTTCCCATGATTCCTTACGCCCAACCTTGTGTCATCAGGAGTCCTCGTGCTTAGAGGGATAATGAAGGATGGAGATCCTAATGGTGCAGATCCTGAGTCAGAATATTTGGGGTTGCCTCCATTCTCAACGCTTCTTCTTTCATCTAAAAGATTCATCCACGATCATTCAGAGAATGATATCAATACATGACCAACAAATTTTCTTTCTTCGAATTCTTTGAAGCATTGGATCAGTGCTTATGATTGCCACTTCCCTGCGCATTCAAACAACACTCATGTTTATACTCCCCATATAAAATCAAATCAACATACTACATAGAGATTAGAAGAGACACAAAAGAGAAAAAAATAAAATGAGAATATAGGTAAGATTTCATATCAGATAAGGAAGGATACTACAAGTTCTTTATTCTCTTCTATATGGCTAAGCATAAGGATCAAATCGAATTGATTTAAACACAAGCATTGTGATGTGCATCATTTTATACATATTTATATGCTCAATTGTTTACATTTTTGTGTATAGTTATCTTGTTTTATGCCAGAATCACCAGTGTTTTGGTTCCTTTCACATTTCATGTTATTATCGAGGGACATTATTAGTAATCGAGGGAAATACGCGCAGTAACAAACCATAATCCATCAAAGTGAGCAAGGATTAGCATTCCAAGGTTGAGCACCGCCTGGACTTCGTCCGTGCTAAACCATCAAATAGTTGCCCTTCAAGAGTGCCATTTTGGCACGGTTTCCGAAGCCACCACAGCCTCCACCATGACCCCGTGGTGGCTTAATATAAAAATTAATCTCCAATATCTCTATTTTCTAGACAGAATTTATTACCAAAGTATATTTATTGCTAGGAAAAATTGACTTAATATAAAAATCTCGTATTAAAGAGACATATACTCTTATGTGTCTAGTTTCATCTCCAAGAAGAATTACTCAATTCTGACTTCTATAGATTTAATTATTCCCAAATTGCTCAGCAAGAGTTATACAGCTCGCTGTACCCCAAGCGGCAATTTGTTTGCTCAATTCAAGCAACCAAAACGGCAAAACTAGCGAAATCACAAAACTACAAAGTTATAGGGGATTCTTCAAAATTTCCATAGACACTAATTAAGCTTAATTTGAAATTATATAATGCATGTTATGCCCATAATATAGAACATCAAGGTTGCTGGAATTTTGACAGTTTTCTGTCTTGACATACATAAACTTAAATCAAGCTTAATCTCTATGCAATCATTCAATACTCTACTAATTTCATAATAATCAGAACTTTAATTAATCAATGAAAGCATCAATTGAAGTTTTCCCAATTTATAATCAAGAACTTTAATGATAAATTAATAATACTCAAGTAAAACTCATCAATTTCAGCTTTTGGGTTGCTAATATGCTAAAATCCTTTAGCTTCGCTCCTTCAATAGTTGGTAAAATCCTATCTTAATCTTAAGTTTTTCTAGGTATTTCACTACTCTCTCTTGTTCCAAATTTTAAGTTTTTGGCCATGTATGAATTTTAAAGAAATGAAGAGGTAAAATGAGCTTGCTCATGGTTCCAATTTCCAAGATTCATATCTCAATGCCACCACCTACTAAAACTAGTTTTATCATCCCAAGTTAATTGTTACTAACCATACATAGGTACTAACTTTTAATTGTATCTTTTAAGTCCAATCTATTTATCCAACCTTCAACTATTGGTTCAATTAAGTTTTAAGGCTTAATGCACATAACCCAAGTACTTAATCAACTGATCTAAATTAATAATCTAATATCATGCTTCTTATTCTCTACTTATAATTAACATAATACATTCTCATAAAATAAAAATATTATCAATATACCATCATATGCCCAATGATTAAATGTAAATGCACATAACATGTATGATGAGAAAATGCAAGCGTTACAAAATCTGCGTATATGTGTTAAATGTAGGTAGGGAGTTTGGCCACTCGAGATGGCGAAGGAAAGCTCGGACTTCACCCGTCCACCACGATTTTTGTGCCCATCACGGGCTGCAGCACCAGGCCGTGCTGATCAGCATGGCTGGAGTCATGCCCGTGATGAATATGCACATATAGAGTTTGGGAAAATAGCCATCCACCACGGCTTCCGAGGGCACCACAGGCTGCAACACCAAGCCGTGCCGGTCACCACACCCGTGCCCGAGCCCGTGATGGATATGAACGTAAAGCATAAGGTAAATTCAGCCGTCCACCACGGCTTCCGAAGGCACCACGGGCAGCAACACTAGCCCGTGCTTACCAACACGACCATGCCTTCACCATGACTGATGGGCACAAGAATGAGGCTTCAAGGTTCTGCATGGGCCGAGTCCTGGCCGAGCTGACCCCCGTGACTATAAAAGCAGGCCTTTTTAAAATTTTCCTATCTTTCCCTCTCTAAGCTCTAAGGTGATGCTTTCTTATTTGTTTTTGATTTTTCTTACCTGTCACGGTAACTTCAAGTAAGTCTCTTCGCTTTTTGCTTTTATCTGATTAAGTTTGTTTTTTCTTTTATGCATTTTTTTATTTAGGATATTTTGATATGCTTTAGTAGTTTGCTTTGTTACACTGCTTAAATTTGACTTCAATTAGATTTAGTTAAAACTAGTTGCTATGCTTATATGATTATGAATAATGAAATGATAAGTGTGGGGTTTGGCAACAATAAAGTTTATTTATGGCATTTTATTATGAACAATTGATAGCATAAATTTTATTTATTTGGTGCAAGATAAAGTAGGCTGGAATGTAATTGTGAATTAGTTTTCTGCAGGAGATTGAGGCTTTAGTCTTAGTGTTAAGTCTAAATTTTTATGTTAGTCAACTAGCTTAGATCTCCTAGGGTTTGCTTTTTCCTTCGATTATTTTCCTAAATCCTTTCAGATTATTTGACACTTACTTAATCGTTTGTTCATATTTAATCATATCATAATAACTTCATCAATTTTATTAAGGTCAGATAATATAAGACGCTGCAGTAGTTCTAGGATTACCCTTTCCCGAGAGTACTACCTTGATACTTACCATTTGTGCTAGTCTGCATCAATAGGTTCACTGCCTTAGATTTTAGCTACACAAATAGCCTATCACATTAACAAAGAACACAAGAGAAAGGAAGGACATGAAGGATAAGTCTATGCCCCCTAGCACAAGTGTTGATAAGTTGATAAATTTCTTGAAAGAACACATAACTTGATTTCCTGCAAGGTAGAAAATTAAAATAATATGCTCATTTGCTTCAAATATTTGGTTGCATGCGGTTTTTATAGTGCAAAAGGCCTAATTCCATAAGAAGAAGAGACTAGAAGCTAAATATAAATAAATAAATAAAGACTTAAAGTCAAATCAAGAACTAGACAGGAATTGACCGAGCAACAACTCTTGTAGTCTAAGATTTTATAAGCTAGCTTAATAAAAGTAAGGATAAATTCGTATGGGCCTACCTAAAAACACTCCGACATAAATTACTTCATTATATGCATTTCAAACATTAAAGTGCTTAAATTCTGGCTTGTATTACACTTGGATTAATAAAAAGGAACATGATTTCTCCCTTACGCACATGGATTTACGTCTTTCCGCTTGATCATCAAGCTAAGCCCCAATGCCACTTGTCAAGCTTATTAATTGCATTCCCATGATTCCTTACGCCCAACCTTGCATCATCAAGAGTCCTCATGCCTAGAGGAAGAAGGAAGGATGGAGATTCTAATGGTGCAAATCCTGAGTTAAAATATTTGGGCATAACTCAATTCTTGTTGTTCCCTCTTTCCTCTAAAAGATTCCTCTACAATCATTCAAAGAATAATACCAGTACACAATCAACTAATTTTCTTTCTTTGCATTCCTCTAAGCATTAGATCGGTGCCTATGATTGTTGCTCCCGCGCACTTTCACTCAACACTAGTGTTTATGCTCCCTATATAAAAGCAAACCAACATACTATATAGAGATTAGAAAGAGAGACACATAACAAACAAAAGAAATGAGAATATAGGTAGGATTTCATATCCAATAAGGAAAAGAAGGATAGACAAAGAACATAAGTGAAAAGAAGGACATGATGGATAAGTCTATGCTCAATAGCGCGAGTGTTGATAAGTCCATAAATTTCTTGAAAGAACCCATGACATGATTTTCTACAAGGTAGAAAACTAAAATAATATGCTCATTAGCCTCAAGTATTTGGTTGCATGCAACTTTTATAGTGTAAAAGCCCTTATTCCATAAGAAGAAGAGATTAAAAGCTAAATATGAATACATGAATAAAGAAAGTTTAATAAAATAATGTCAAATCAAGAACTAGAGAGGAGTTGACTAGGCAATAACTCTTGTAGTCTAAAATTTTATGAGCTAGCTTAATAGAAATAAGGGTAAATTCGAGTGGACCTACCTAAAAACACTCTGACTCTATTACTTCATTATATGCATTTCAAACATCAAAGCGCTTGAATTCCGGCTTGTAATATGCTTGAATTAATCGAAAATAACATGATTTCTCCCTTATACGCTTGGATTTACATCTCTCCTGTTTGATCATCAAGCTAAACCCCAATGCCACCAGTCAAGCTTGTTAATTGCATTTCCATGATTCCTTACGCCCAACCTTGTATCATCAGGAGTCCTCGTGCCTATCCAAAGATTCATCGACGATCATTCGGAGAATGATATTAGTACTTGATTAACTAATTTTCTTTCTTTGCATTCGTCTAAGCATTAGATCGGTATCTATAATTATTGCATTTATGCGCTTTCTCTTAAGAGTGGTGTTTATGCTCCCAAAATAAAACTAAACCATCATACTAGACAAAGAGGAGTTGACTGGTCAACAACTCTTGTAGTCCAAAATTTCCTAAGCTTGAATAACAAAAGCAACGGAACATCCATGTGGGCATACCTAATAACAACCCGGCCAAAATGATATAATTATATGTTTCACAAACATCAAAATGCATGCATTCTCGCTTGGATTAATCGAAAGCAACGTGATTTTATGCGTGTGGATTTATGTCTTGTCCTACTAGATCATCAAGTCACACCCCAATACCATCGATGAAGCTTGTGAATTACATTCCCATGATTCCTTACGCTAATCCTTGTGTCATTAGGAGTCCTCATGACTAAAGGAACATGGAATGATGAGATTGCAATGGTCCAAATCTTGAATTAGAGTATTGGGGCGTGCCTCGATTCCAAATCTAGATTTGCTAGTGTGGGTCTTCATAAGTCCACAAAGTTCTTATAAGAATGCATAACTGGATTTCCTGCAAGGTAGAAAACTAAAATAATATGCTCACTAGCCTAAACTATTCGCTTGCATATAGTTTTTATAGTGTGAAAGCCCTAATTCCATATGAAGAAGAAATAAGAAGCTAAATATGAATGAATAAATAAATAATGATGAATAAACTAAAGTTAAATCAAGAATTGGAGAGGAGTTGACTGATCAACAGCTCTTGTTGTCCCAACTTTTATGAGCGAGCTTAACGAAAGCAAGGGGAAATCCTCAAGGGCCTACCTAATAACAACCCAACCCAAATTACTTCTTTATATACATCCTAGACAACAAAACGCTCGCATTCCCAATAGTATTGCACTTGGATTAATCGAAACCCATATGATTTCTCACCATCGCTCATGGATTTACTTTTCATCTTGCTTAATCATCAAGCTAAGCCCCAATGTTACTGGTAAAGCTTGTCAATTGCATTCCTATGATTCCTTATGCCAATCCTTACGTCATCAGGAGTCCTCGTGCCTAGAGGTTCAAGGATTAAGCCTCAATTATCATCGTTCCCTTTTTCCTCCAAAAGTTTTGTTTGTAATCATTCAGAAAATGATATCGATACTCGATCAACTAATTTTCTTTCTTCGCATTAGTCCAAGTATTGAATCAGTGCCGATGATTGTTGCTTTTATGAGCTTTCTCTCAAAAATCATATTTATGCTCTCCAAATAAAACCAAACTATCATACTAGAGAAAGAGGAGTTGACTGGTCAAAAATTCTTATAGTCCCAAATTTTGTGAGCTAGATTATCAAAAATAGGGAAGAGTTTATATAGGCATACCTAATAACACTCTGGTCCAAATTAAATAATTATGTGCATCCTAGACATCAAAATGCACGCATTCCCACTTGGATTAATCGAAAGCAACATGATTTCTCTCTTACGCTCATGGATATGCATCTCGTCCTGCTAGATCATCAAGTCATGCCATAATGACACCGGTCAAGCTTCTCAATTATATTTATGCTCGCTAAATAAAACCAAACCATCAAACTAGACAGAGATTAGATAGAGTGGAACAAAAGAAACAAACAAAATGAGAACATAGGTAGGATTTCAGATCTGATAAGTAAAGAAATCACAAGTTCTTGATTTTATTCCATATGAGCTAGGCAAAAGGATGAAATTGAATTGACTTAAGTACAAGGGTCAACAAAGAACACAAAAGAAAGTAAGGACATAAGCGATAACTCTATGTTCGCTAGAATGAGTCTTGATAAGTCCCCATATCTTAATTTTCTACAGGGCAGAGAACTCAAATAATATGTTCACCACCCTCAAGTATTGGGTTGCATGTGATTTTTATAGTACGAGAGAGTAGTTGACTGGTCAACAACTCTTTTAGTCCAAAATTTTATGAGCGAACTTAACATAAACATGGGAAAATTCATCTAGGTGTACCTAATAATACTCTGACCTAAAATTTCTTCATTATATGCAGCCCTAACATCAAAATGCCAATATTGTTGTTTGTGTTACACTTGAATTTCATGATTTCTCCTTTACGAGCGTGGATTTACGTCTCATCCTACTTGATCATCAAGCTAAGCATAATGCCATCGGTCAAGCTTGTCAATTTATTTCCCATGATTCTTTATGCTAATCCTTGTGTCATAAAAAGTCATCATGCCTAGAGGAACAAGGAATGATGAAGATTCCAATGTACAAATCTTGTATCAGAATATTTAGCGTGCCTCGATTCTCATTATTCCCACTTTCGTCTAGAAGATTTGTCCACTATCATTTAGAGAATGATATTAATACACGATCAACTAATTTTATTCTTCGCATCTGTCCAAGCATTCAATCGTTGCCTATGATTTCTGCTTCCATGTACTTTCACTCAACACTCATACTTATACTCCCTAAATAAAATAAAACCATTATGTTAGATAGAGATTAGAAAGTGAGACATAAAACAAACGAACAAAATGAGAAAATAGGTAAGATTTTAGATCAATAAGGAAAGAAATCACAAGTCTTTTGTTCTCTTCTAGACAGCTAAAAGTAAGGATCAAATCAAATTCATTTAAACAAAAGGGCACATAAAGAACACAAAAGGATGAAATGACGTGAGCGCTACGTCTATTTTCACTAGCACAAGTGTTGATAACTTTGCAAAGTTCTTGAAAGAACTGATAACTTGATTTTCCGCAAATTATTATACTGAAATAATATGCTAACTTGCCTTAAGTAGCATGCAAGTTTTATATTTTGAAGTCCTCATTCCATAAGAAAAAGAAACTAGAAGATATATTTTAATAAATAAATATAAAAATATGAATAAACTAAAGTCAAATCAAGGACCAAGAGTAGTCGACTGGGCAACAACTCTCATGATCGCAAATTTGATGAGCCAACTTAACAAAAATAAGAGAAAATTACCATGGGCCTACTTACGCTTGGATTAATTGAAAACAATATGATTTCTCCTTTACGCGCATAGATTTACGTCTCCTTCTGATTGATTATTAAGGAATCACGGGAAAGCAATTTACAAGCTTGACTGGTGGTATTGAGGCATGACTGAATGATCAAGCAGCACGAGATGCAAATCCACACTCGTAAGGGAGAAATCATGCTGCTTTCGATTAGTACAAATGGGAATGCACATGTTTTGATGTTTAAGAGGCATATAATGAAGTAGATTGGGCTAGAGTGTTATTAGGCATGCCCATGCAAAATTAACCTTATTTCCGTTAAGAAATCATAGGAACATAATTGATAAGCTTCACTAGTGGTATTGGAGCATGACTTAATGATCAAGTAGGACGAGATGCAAATCTAAGCGTGTGATGGAGAAATCATGTTGCTTTTAATTAAGCCAAGCGAGAATGCGGGCATTTTGATGTTTGGGATGTATATAATGATGTAATTTGGGCCCGAGTGTTATTAGTTTATTCATCTTTTTTTATTTATTTATTCATATTTACCTTATAGCTTCTTCTTCTTATGGAATAAGCGCTTTTGCACTATGAAAGTTGCATGCAACCAAATATTTGAGGCTAGTGAGCATATTATTTTAGTTTCCTACCGTGTGGAGAAATAAGTTACGGGTTCTTTCAAGACCTTTACAGACTTATGGAGACTCGTGTGGGTATACCTAATAACACCCTAGCCCAAACGATATAATTATATGTGTCCCAAACATCAAAATGTACGCATTCCTCTTAGATTAATTGAAAGCAATATGATTTCTCCCTTACTGATGTGGGTGTCTCATCCTGCTAGATCATTAAGTCACACCCTAATGCCACCGGTCAAGCTTGTCAATTGCATTCCCATGATTCCTTATGCCAATCCTGGTGTCATCAGGAGTCCTCATGCCTAGAGGAACATGGAAAGATCGAGATCCCAATGGTACAAATCCTGAATTGGAATATTAGGGTGCCTCAATTCTCGGCGTTGCTTCCATGTGCTTTTAATCAACACTCGTATTTATGCTCCCCAAATAAAACCAAAACGTCAAACGATAGAGATTAGATTTAGTGGAATAAAAGAAATGAACAGAATGAGAACATAGGTGGGATTTCAGATCTGAAAAGAAAAGAAATCAAAAGTTCTTTATTCTCTTCCATACGGCTAAGCGAAAGGATCAAATCTAATTGCCGCTTGAATTACACTTGGATGAATAAAAAACAACATGATTTATCCCTTACGCGCATGGATTTACGTCTCGTCTTGCTTAATCATCAAGCTAAGCACCAATAGCACCGGTCAAAGCTTGTCAATTGAGTTCGCATGATTCCTAATGCCAATCCTTATATCATTAGAAGTCATCGTGCCTAGAGGAACAAGAAATGATGGAGATCCCAATGATGCCAATCCTTAATTGGAATATTTGGGCGAGACTTGATTCTTAGCATTCCCTCTGTCCTTTAAAAGATTTGCCAGAGAACATTCTAAGAATGATATCAATACTCGATCCACTAATTTTCTTCTTTACATTTGTCCAAGCCTGAGATTAATGCCTATAATTGTCGCTTCCACATGCTTTCACTCAACACTCATGTTTTCGCTTCCCAAATAAAATCAGAAGTTATTTGTTCTTTTCCATACGGTTAAGCTTAAAGATCAAACCAAATAGATTTAAACACAAGGGTACACAAAGAACACAAAAGAAAGGAAGGACATGAGCAATAAGTTTAGGGCCGAAGTGTTATTTGGTACGCCCATGCAAATTTTCCCTTACTTTCTTTATAGAAGCATGGGAGCACAAATGACAAGCTTGACCAGTGGCATTGAGCTGTGACTTGATGTTCAAGCAGCACAAGATGCAAATCTACACACGTAAGGGAGAAATCATGCTGCTTTCAACTAATACAAGTGGGAATGCATGCGTCTATAATGTTTAGGATGCATACAATAAAGAGAGCTGTGTCAGAGTGTTATTAGGTACTCCCACGTGAATCGTCCTTAATTTTTGTTAAGAAATCATGGGAACATAATTGACAAGCTTCACTGGTGGCATTGGAGCATGACTTGATGATCAAGTAGAAAGAAACACAAATACAAGCACGTGATGGAGAAATCATGTTCCTTTGGATTAATCAAAGCGAGAATGCGCATGTTTTGATGTTTAGGATGAATATAATGATGTAATTTTGGCCGGAGTGTTATTAAGTAGACCCATAGGAATTTCCCCTTTTCCATTAAGCTGGCTCATAAATTTTGAGACTATGAGAGTTGTTAGCTAGTCAATTCCTCTCTAGTTCTTGATTTGACTTTAATTTATTCATCTTTCTTTATTAATTATTTATATTTAGCTTCTAGTTTCTTTTTATTATGGAATAAGGGATTTTGCACTATGAAAACCACATGCATCTGAATATTTAAGGCTAGTGAGCATATTATTTTAGTTTTCTACCTTATAGAGAAATAAGTTATGGGTTCTTTCAAGACCTTTACGGACTTATGAAGACTTGCACTAGCGAACCTAGTCTTATTGCTCATGTCCTTCCTTTCTTTTGTGTTCTTTCTTTACCACTAAGTTTAAATCAATTCAATTTGATCCTTATGCTTAGCCATGGAAGAAAATAAAGAACTTGCGGTTCTTTTTTTATCGGATACGAAATCTTACCTATGTTCTTATTCCATTCCTTAGAGGAACAAGCAAAGATGGAGATCCCAATGCTACTAATCCTGAATCAGAATATTTGGGAGTGCCTCAATTCTCATTGTTCCCTCTTTCCACTAAAAGATTTTTCCATGATTATTCAGAGATTGATATCTATACATTATCAACTAATTTTCTTTTCCCGCATACGTCGAAGTATTGGATCGGTGCCTATAATTGTCGCTTTCCACGTGCTTTTACACAATACTCGTATTTATGCTCCCCAAATAAAACCAAACCATCATACTAGACAGATATTAGGAAGAAAGACACAAAAGAAACAAACAAAATGAGAATATAGGTAAGACTTTAGATCCGGTAAGAAAATAAATCACAAGTTCTTTGTTGTCTTCCGTACGGCTAAGCGTAAGGATCAAATCAAGTTGATTTAAACATAAGGATAGACAAAGAACACAAGACAAAGGAAGGACGTAAATGATAAGTCTATGCTCGCTAGCATGAGCATTGATAAGTCCACAAAGTTCTTGAAAGAACTAATAAGTTGATTTCCCGCAAAGTAGAAAACTGAAATAATCTGTTCATTGGTCTTAAGTATTTGCTTGCATGCGATCTTTATAATGCAAAAGCCCTCATTCCATAAGAAGAAGAAACTAGAAGCTAAATATTAATAAATAAATAAAGAAGGAGAGTCAAATCAAGAACGAGAGAGGAATTGACCGGGCAACAACTCTTGTAGTCCCAAATTTTTTGAGCCAACTTTGTATATTAACTTATTTAATAATGTTTAATAAACGCATTTCTAGTTATAATCGTTGTAATGAAACATCATATTAAAAAATATTATCTATTTTTCATAATTATGATTGCAAATACATTATTATATATACATATATAAGTATGTTATAATTCAACTAAACTAAAAAGATTTTAGAAAGCATTTGGTTTTAAATATCCATCTCGGGCTACGTGAGATGAGGTGTCATATCTACATAATTCCTAATGCAACCGGTCAAGCTTGTCAATTGCTCTCCCATGAATCCTTACGTCAATCCTTGTGTTATCAAGAGTCCTTGTCCTTAGAGGAGCAAGGAATGATGGAGATCCCAATGGTGTATCTCATGAATAAGAATATCTAGGCGTACGCCTCGATCCTTGTTGTTCTCTCTTTTCTCTAAAAGATTCACCTACGATCATTTAGAGGATGATATGAATACTCATTCAAGTAATATTCTTTTTTTGCATTTGTCCACGCATTGGATCGGTGCCTATGATTGTCGCTTCCATGCGCTTTAACTCAACACTCTTGTTTATGCTCGCTAAGTAAAACCAAACCATCATATTAGATAGAAATTAGAAAGAGAGACACAAGAGAAACAAGAAAAATGAAAACATAGGTAGGCTTTCAGATCCGATATGGAAAGAAATCACAAATTCTTTATTCTTTTCCATATGGCTAAGCCTAGAATCAAGTCAAATTGATTTAAACATAAGGGTAGACAAAGAACATAGAAGAAAGGAGGGATGTGAGGGATAAGACTAGGTTCGCTAGTGTGGGTCCTCACAAGTTCGTGAAGTTCTTGCAAGAACCCATAACTTGATTTCCCACAAGATAGAAAACTAAAATATTAAATACGCTCACTAGCCTCAAGTATTTTGTTGCATGTAGTTTTTATAATGCGAAGGCCCTAATTCTATATAAAGAAGAAACTAGAAGCTACATATAAATAAATAGATAAAGAAAGATGAATAAACTAAATTCAAATCAAGAACCGGAGTGGAGTTGACTGGTCAACATCTCCCATTGTCCTAAATTTTATGACCCAGCTTAATAAAAACAAAGGAAAACCTGCAAGGGCCTACTTAATAGCACACCGACAAAAATAATTTCTTTATATACGTACCAAACATCAAAATGCTCGCATTCCCACTAGTATTACACTTGCATTAATCGAAACCAACATGATTTCTCATTAACACGCTTGGATTTATTTCTTCTCTTCCTTGATCATCAAGCTAAGCCCCAATGGCATCGGTCAAACTTGTCAATTATATTTTCATGATTCCCCTATGCCCATTCTCATCTCATCAGGAGTCCACATGACTAGAGAACAAGGAATGATAGAGATCCCAATAGTGCAAATCCTGAATCGCAATATTTAAGCGTGCCTCCATTCTCGGCGTTCCCTCTTTGCTCCAAAAGATTCATCCGCGATTATTTGAAGAATGATATCAATACTCGATTAACTAATTTTCCTTCTTCGCATTTGTCCAAGCATTGCACCATTGGCTATGATTGTCGCTTCCACGCACTTTAACTCAACACTCCTATTTATGCTCGTTAAATAAAACTAAACCTTTATACAAAACATAGAGTATAAAAAGAAGAATAAAAGAAGAGGTAGTATTTTGAAAACGATAAGGAATAAGATTACAAGTTCTTTATTCTCTTCCATGGCTAAGCGTAAGGATCGAATTGATTTAAATACAAGGGTGGACAAAGAGCATAAAAGAATAGAAGGACGTGATCAATAAGTCTAGTTTCGCTAATGCAGGTGTTCATAATTTTGCAAAGTTCTTGAAAGAACCCATAATTTAATTCTCTGCAATGTAGAAAAATGAAATAATATGCTCACTAGCCTCAAATATTCGGTTTAGGGTTCAAACTCTCATGATTTGTATGTATGACAAAACACCTTAGGCCAAAGGCCGTCTTGCCATGTTTGCGAAACACGAACCAAAGCATAGAGTTCTTTGTCATATGTTGGGAACCAAAGTGCTGCCCCATTTATCTTTTCACTAAAATAGCAAATTGGCCTTTGTTCTTGCATCAAAATAGGCTCAACACCAATGCCACCGGCATCACATTCAATCTCAAAGATTCTATCAAAGTTAAGTAAAATCAGCAAAGGAGCATTAGACAATCTATCTTTAAGAAAATTAAAAGCATATTCTTGTGCGTCACCCCAACTAAACCTAATATTCTTCTTGATAATATCTTTTAAAGGTGTGGTAATGCTACTAAAGTCCCTAATGAACCTTCTATAAAAACTAGCAAGACCATAAAAACTCCTAACTTGGCTAATTTTGGTAGGTGTCGGCCATTCCTTAATTGCTTTCACCTCTTTTGTCATCAACCTCTAGACCTTTAGAACTAACAACAAAAACCTAAGAATATGACTCTATCCATGCAAATGATATGCTTCTTTAGATTACCAGACAATTTTTCTTTCCTAAGAACATCTATGACCCTGCGCACATGCATCACATGATCATCAAAAGACTTAGAATAGATTAAAATATCATCAAAATATACAACTATAAATTTACTAAGAAATTCATGCAATACATGGTTCATCAACCTCATAAAAGTGCTAGGTGCATTAGTGAGCCCAAATGGTATTACAAGCCATTCATAAAGACTATGCTTAGTCTTAAATGTTGTTTTTCGACTCATTCCCAACTTCCATGTGAATTTGATAATATCCTGAATGCAAATCAATCTTAGTAAAATAACATGCACCACGCAACTCATCAGGCATATCATCTAACCTAGGAATAAGATGACGATACTCTGTCATTATTTTATTAATTACATGGTAGTCCACACACATTCTCCAAGTGGCATCCTTCTCTAGAACCAGATGACCGGAACAACACAAGGACTTAAGCTCTCTCGCACATACCCTTTAGACATCAATTCCCTCTTTGAGGTGGTAAACCACTTGACATCTCCTCAGGAAAGACATCAACAAATTTCTGCAAAAGGTTAGCAGATGCACTTGGCAAGGAAAGACCAAGTTCAGTAGTGTGCAAGTAAATATCTTTATAGATAGCTATAAACAATAACTTACTTGAGTGAAATGCATGTCTTACATCATTTTTCCTAGCCAAAAAGCTCCATTTTTTTCTTATTTTTCTCTCTAGGCCTAACCTCACTCTATTTTATTTTTTTAACACTCCTTGATTTTTCTCCCTCGATTTTGCTACTTTCAGCCTCTAATTTACATTGGTCATCATATATTTCTTTTGGAGAAAGAGGTGTAAGTGTGACTTTTCTCCCATCTTTTATAAAAAGATTACCTATTAAGGATTCTATAATGGATAACCTTTCTATCAAATCGCCATGGCCTACTAAGCAAGATATGGCTAGCATGCATTGGTACTAAATCACATATGAACGGGTTCATTATCTCCAGTTTAGTTTGACAGTGCTGCAAAGAAAAGTTAGTAATAAAGAAAAAAATAAAATAAAATATAAATTGAGAACCTCACAAGCACTCTCTTACGTGTTTCCACTCAATTGATGGGGTTGGTCACTTGTGTGTGCTCAAAATCAATATTCTCTCAGTTTTCTTCACACCACTCTAGCTAATTCTTTTATGATGTTAAGTGAATCACACTTTAAAACAATTCAAATAGCTTGTTATGTGTAAGTTCTAAAACTGAAATTGTATAAACAAGTATGAAGATAAACAGACAAAAGAAAAGAAAATAGGATCGTGCTTGGTTGAAAAGAAATTGTCCAAACATGCAATAGACGTATAAAAGAAATAATATTAAAAGAAAAGAAATAGGAATAACATAAATTTCAAAATAGGAATTGTCCAAACATGCAAAAGAAGCACAATCCTAAAAAATAGGATCTTAGCTAAAGATCCTCTAATAGCCGAATTCCTTATCCCAATAGAACTAGGATTTGTATTTCAACAATTTCAATCCAATTAGGTATGTTAGACCATAACCAAATCAGATTAGGAGTGTATAAGTCTAATTTGAGATATATTAAAATTCCTTTTTAAACAAGATCTCCAAATCCAATTATGATTAGGATTTTCCAATACTAGCCGAATTCCTTCTTTGTAGTAGCTTCTTTTTAAAAGATATGTAAACTAATGACTCAGACCTTCCTCTATTTTTTCTTAATGATAACTAACAAGGCTAAATCTGATTTGATATAAAACACATTCAAAACAAAAAGACTAAACAAGTAATAAAGCATAAGAATAAGAACCAAATTAAAAGAAAGAACAAAGAAATACAAGAAATCAGAATTGACTAATAAAAATATGAAAGGATAAAACCTGATCTAGACCCAAGCTCTGATACTAAATGATATGGAATCTCGACGAATAAGCTTGAGAACCCCTTTTGAATTGCGAACCCCTAACACATTAACATGAAATACTCAAGGACCAATTCAGTTCAACCCTTAAGAAAGGTTAGAAAACAAATTACTTTGAAAGATAAGCAAGAATTAGAATTTAGAAAACTTGTTCCTAAAATTCCCAATTTCGAACCACTCCATTAGAAGATGATCAATCTACTTGAATGTTTCTTAAGCATTCATTCTATACAAGAACATAAAGACAAAGCAGACAGCTTTAAGGTTTAATAACCAATTATCATTCAAATTCAACTTCAACTTAATTCCCACATTAAAATTCGTACTGGCCTCTTATATTAACTGAAAGCAGCATGATTTCTCTCCCTTATGAGTGTGGATTTGCATCTCGTGCTACTTGATCATCAAGTGGCACCTCAATACCACTGGTCGAGCTTGTCAATTATGTTGTCATGATTCCTAAATAATCAAGCAAGAGGAGACGTAAATCCATGCGCGTAAGAGAGAAATCATGTTATTTTAAAATTAATCCAAGCGTAAGTAGGCCCATGCTAATTTTCCTTTATTTGTTTTTAAGTTGGCTAATGAAATTTGGGATCATGAGAGTTGTTGCCCAGTCAACTACTCTCTGGTTCTTGATTTTACTTTCGTTTATCCATATTTATTTATTTATTTATTCAAATTTATCTTCTAGTTTCTTTTTCTTATGGAATAAGGGCTTCAAAATATAAAAGTTGCATCCTACTCGAAGCAAGTTAGCATATTATTTCAGTGTAATAACTTGCAAAAAATCAAGTTATCGATTCTTTCAAGAACTTTGTGAACTTATCAACCCTCGTGCTAGTGAACATAGACTAAACGCCCACATGCTTTCATTCTTTTTTGTTCTTTATTTGCCCTCATGTTTAAATGAATTTGATTTGATCCTTACGCTTAGCTGTATAGAAGAAAATAAAGAACTTGTCATTTATTTCCTTATTGGATTTAAAATCTTACCTATTTTCTCATTTTGTTCGTTTTCTTATTCCTCTCTTTCTAATCTCTGTGTAATATAATTGTTTTATTTTATTTAGGGAGCATAAGTATGAGTGTTGAGCGAAAGCGAATGGAAGCACAATCATAGGCATCGATCCAATGTTTGGACAAAAGCGAAGAAAGAAAATTAGTTGATCATATATTGATATCATTCTCCAAATGATCATGGACAAATCTTCTAGAGAAAAATGGGAACAATAAGAATTGAGGCACTCCGAATATTCTGATGCAGGATTTGCACTATTAGAATCTCCATCATTCCTTATTCCTCTAGGCACGGTGACTTCTGATGACACAAGGATTGTCGAAACGAATCATGGGAACTCAATTGACAAGCTTAACCGATAACATTGTGCTTAGCTTGATGATCAAGTAGGATGAGATGTAAATCCACGCTTGTAAGGGAGAAATCATGAAATTCAAGCATAATACAAGCATCAATGCGGGCATTTTGAAATTAGGGCCGCATATAATGATGAAATTTGGGTCGGAGTATTATTAGGTAAGCCTGGATTAATTTTTCCTTGTTTGTGTTAAGCTGGCTCATAAAATTTGGGATTACAAGAGTTGTTGACCAGTCAACTTGTGACAGCCTGACCTAGAGAAGCGATTCGATGAGGACGAGAAGCGGATGCCGAGGCAAAGATAGGATGCTTGGACAAGGAGCGGCTTCTGGCAAGCTTCTAGGATGGCAGCACTCTAAGGTACGGGGGTACATGAATGAATCATATTCCACATCGAAATAGGGCGGGAATGGTTGATAACATATATGTAAAGAGTTACTTTTTGGTTGTTTGGCTATGGAGTTATAAAAACTCTAAAGTTAAATGGGCTTGGTTCAAGGAGATTCCAGGATGGGTGACCTCGTGGAAAGTTCTCGAACCTGCCAAAGGGACAAAACTGTGAGGCCAGTGGGGGACAATATCTCATTTGATCTGGTTTTGGGTCATTACACAACTACTCTATCGTAATATAAAAATCGCATACAATTGAATACTTAAGGACAATGAACATATTATTTGACACATTCTAGCAAATATAAACTTATCGCTTACGTCCTTCCTTTCTTTTGTGTTCTTTGTCAACCTTTGTGTTTAAGTCAATTTGATTTTGATCCTTTCATTTAGCTATATGGAAGAAATAAAGTACTTGTGGTTTCTTTCCTTATCATATCCGAAATCCCACCTATGTTCTCATGTTATTCATTTCTTTTGTTCCAATCTATCTAATCTCTGTCTAGTTTAATGGTTTGGTTTTATTTGGTGAGCATAAACACAATTGACAAGCTTGACTGGTGGCATTATGTTGTGACTTCATGATCTAGCAGGACGAGATGGATATCCACACGTGTAAAGGATAAATCATGTTGCTTTCAATTAATCCAAGGGGGAATGTGTGCATTTTGATGTCTGGGATACATATAATTATATAATTTAGACCGAAGTGTTATTAGGTGTGCCCATATAAATTCTCCCCTGTTTTTGTTAATCTAGCTCATAAAATTTGGGACTATAAGAGTTGTTGACCAGTTAACTCCTCTTTATCTAGTATGATAGTTTGGTTTTATTTGGGGAGCATAAACACAATTATTAAGAGAAAGCTCATGGAAGCGGAAATCATAAACACTGATTCAATATTTGGACTAATGCGAAGAAAGAAAATTAGTTGATTGAGTATTGACATCACTTTTCAAATGATTACAAATAAAACTCTTGGAGGAAAAATGGAACGATGAGAATTGAGGCTTGTTCCTTATACCTCTAGGCATGAGAACTCCCGATGACTCGAGGATTGTCGTAAGGAATCATAGGGATACAATCCACAAGCTTAACCGGTAACACTAGGGCTTAGCTTGATGATCAAGAAAGACGGGACGTAAATCCATGCACGATAGTTAGAAATCACATGGGTTTCAATTAATCTAAGTGTAATACTAGTGGAAATGCCAGCATTTTGATGTCTATGATGCATATAATGAAGTAATTTGAGTCAGGTTGTTATTAGGTAGGCCCTCGTAGATTTCCCCTTGCTTTCTTTAAGCTGCCTCATAAAATTTGGGACAATGAGAGCTGTTGACCAGTCAACTCCTCTCTAGTTCTTGATTTGACTTTAGTTTATTGATCCTTCTTTATTTATTTATTCATATTTAGCTTCTTATTTCTTCTTTATATGGAATTAGGGCTTTCACACTATTATTATTTTAGTTTTCTACCTTGCGGGAAATCAAGTTATGCATTCTTGCAAGACCTTTGTGGACTTATGAAGACTCGCACTAGCAAACCTAGATTTGGAATCGAGGCACGTCCCAATATTCCAATTCAAGATTTGGACCATTGGTATCTCCATCATTCCATGTTCCTTTAGGCACGAGGACTCCTAGTGACACTAGAATTGGTGTAACGAATCTTGGAAATACAATTGATAAGCTTGACCGGTGGCATGAGCACTCCTTATCAATATTCATGCTCGCGAGCATAGACTTATCGCTCACATTCTTCCTTCCTTTTGTGTTTTGTTGATCGTGTATTGATACCATTAATATGTAACCTCCACGAATAAGCTTTAGAATCTCCTTTCAAATTGCAGACCCCCAATTTTAATATACATTTTTACATTCTTTGCTTGTATTTCATTGTACTTCATTTTGTTTACTTAGAGTCATTACTTCACTTTTTTTTAACCTTTATTTATCATATTATTTTTGCTTTAGATTACTTTCTTTGCCTATTTAGTTTAAGTGCCTTAGCATTGTTTTCAAAATGTAAGGTGACGAGTCATCACGAGTTGACGACTCGTAATAGCAAGATTAGGTGACAAGTCGTCACATGTTGACGACTCATCACAGAAGGCTTTAGTGATGAGTCATCACACATTGATGACTCGTTCACTCACATTAATATTACCTATACTTGCATTATCGTATATTTATCCTTTTTATTGTTCGTTTTGTTGAGCGTTCTTATTTTACTAAGCAAGCTTTTGTAAAGGAGAAGTAATGGATGCTGCATTCCTTTTGATTCCTCCCTGTTCCCATTCTTGTTGGAGGGGAATTGAAGGACCACCATCGGTTGAGGAGCAAAACTATGCAGAATCTGAAGAGTAGCGTGCTTTCGAAGAGGAACTTCCTCGATATCCACCATCCGATGATGTTCCTCTCCTCATTTATCCAATTCAAAGTACCACCGGTGGTTCCTCAAATGCCCATCCTCCTATTTGAGATCAAATAATAGATAGGCAGATTGCTATGTAGCGTCAACAAAATGAGATGGAATTTCACAACAATTCGCTCGTCAGCAACGCAAAATGGAGTACCAATTAAATTAATTTGTTCGCTCACTCCGGCTATCCGATTGAGTCTCCACCTCCTATCCCTATGGATGATTGAGGGAGTACTTCTATCCTTGACTTCATTTGTTTTTATTTTATGACATTGGGGACAATGTTTCATTTTAAGTGTGAGGAAAGGGATATATATATATATATATATATATATATATATATATATTTATTTATTTATTTACTTATTTATATATTATTAGTATTTGTATTTGGTTTATTTCTGTTTTAGTATATTTTAGTTTTATGTGGTTAGATAGTGCATTTTGCTATATTTGCATTTATCATAGATTTCATATTTCTCCTATCTTTTAATAAGTAGTCATCTTACAAATCTTTTTCGTTTCTTAATGAAATTTTTTTTTGCTACAAGTTTACCTTTTTATCTCTTTTTATTATTTCTAAGATCTAAAGAATATTTAGTCAATTTGCTAGCTATGCTTAAGGCTAAAGTGGTAAAGATTCAAGCTTAGGTTTTCTGAGAAGTTTTGAGTAAACTTAGGAAAACTATAGCCATAATACGTATAAAACTTGCTTTTCAATAATGGATGAGGACTAGAAGAAAAAAAGAAAAGAGAAAATGCTTTTAATATGATGCATCTTGAGTAAGTTGTGTGCAATTGAATATGCTCCTTAGTTGCATTCATTCGGAATGGGATGTATGATGTATTCGAGTAAGTTGTCTGCATTTGTGTTTGCTCCTCATTTGCATTCATTCAAAAAGAATACATCTAGAAGATATTCTTATAAATAAATTGTCTAAAAATGCCATGATAAAAGGAGTTGTTATGTGTGCTTAACATTGTCTCTAGGTTGCCTTTTGCCTCTAAAATTCCTAAGTTTGAAGAATGAATATTTTGGCTAAGTAGCTTGGTTAGAATCTTGACTTTATGTTCCTGGTTTTATTTTTAGTAAATTGAGATAAAATGGTAAATTTATTGCTTTTCTTTAACCTCTTTCAGAGTTGAAATGGTTTGCTAAGATAACTACATTTATTTTGGAGAAGAAGAAAATTTTGTTAACTTTTCCATGAAGATCTACTCTTACTTGAGGGCAAGCAAGGTTTAAGTGTGGGGGAGTTTGATACAATGCAAATATGCATAGTTCTTTAGGTTATTTTAGTTTTAATTTTATTTGACTTTACTATGTTTGTGTGCTTATTTATTTATAAAGGTGTTATTTTTATTTGGTTTATATTTATGACTGATTGTTTGTGTTTTATACATGTTTTTAGGCTCAAAATGTGCATGAAAAGGACTTGGGAACATTTGGTATGAAGTATGAAGCTTGAAAAGTCTAATTGGAGCCTTAGCAGATCTTGAAGAGTCGTCACCATTTTGACGAGTCGTCACAGAAGGCCCGAGTGACGAGTCGGCACCGTCTTGACGAGTCAGTCTCCAAGAGTTATCACCGATCAAGCCTTTTTAACATCGAGTGACACCTCAATGTCACTGCTTAAGCTTATCAATTACACTCCCATGATTCCATATTGAAAACAAGTGGAAATTTGCATGGGCGTACCAAATAACAGTTCGACCCAAACTTATTGCTTACGTCCTTCCTTTCTTTTGTGTTCTTTGTCTACCCTTATATTTAAATCTACTCGACTTGATCCTTAAGCTTAACCATATGGAAAAGAACAAAGAACTTGTGATTTTTTTAGAGCGCATAAACACCAATGTTGAGTGAAAGCACATGGAAGCAGCAATCATAGGCATTGATCCAAGGCTTGGACAAATGCGAACAAAGAGAATTAGTTGATTGAGTATTGATATCATTCTTAGAATGTTCTCGGATGAATCTTTTGAAGGAAAGAGGGAATGTTGAGAATCGAGTCTCTCCCAAATAATCTAATTTAGGATTGGCACCATTGGGATCTCCATCATTTCTTGTTCCTCTAGGCACGATGACTTCTGATGACATTAGAATTGGCATAAGGAATCATGACAACTCAACTGACAAGCTTGACCAGTGGCATTGGAGTTTTAACTTGATGATTAAGCAAGACAAGACATAAATCCACATGCGTAAGGGATAAATCATGTTTTTTTTTTATTAATCCAAGTGTAATACCAGTGGTAGTGCAAGCATTTTGGTATTTGGGAGGCATATAATGAAGTAATTTAGGTTGAAGTATTATTAGGTAGGCCTACATGAATTTTTCCTTATTTTTATTAAGCTGGCTCATAAAAAATTAGGACAATAAGAGTTTTTGACCAATTAGCTACTCTCTCATTGATACTAACATGGCTAACTTATGCAATACCCGTATTCAATGTTAATGTCTTCACCAAGGATCGTTCACCTAATCAAGCAAAGAGACTCTAACTCCTAATAAAACCCTTAAATAACTTGTACTTAAGAATCTTATTATAAAGAATTAAAAACTGTTTAACATAAGCAAAATTTTAGATTAAACTATGTTTATAAAATAAGCCTTCACTTGAGAAATTCACCAAGTTCATAAAGAACAAAATAAGAGAATTAACTCCAAAATAATCAATATTCAACAACTCCCTTTACATAGAAATTCGTACTAGCTTATATAGGCCTTAAAAAAATCTCATTCTATAATGACAAGGAAGCAAATAACAATAACACTAGGAATAGAACTCCTAAGTTAAAAGGATAACTTAAAACAAGACTCCTAACTATTAAAAGACTTCTTTAAATGAACAAAAATGCCTAAAATATTTTTAACCAAGCCCATATAATAACATGATAATTGGGCTTAAATAACATGTGATATGTGGCCCATCTTTTAATATTGGACTCCAAATAGCTTGACTTGCTTATCTTGGGTTTATCTTGTCTTGGTCATGCTTCCTATGTTGGATTGAGTTGATAAGAGTATCTTAAGGCCCATTATTTTGATTAAGCCCAATCCCATATAGACTTATCACTTACGTCCTTCCTTTCGTTTGTGTTCTTTATCGACCCTTATGTTTAAGTCGATTTGATTTGATCCTTTTGCATAGCCGTATGGAAGAGAGTAAAGAACTTGTGATTTCTTTCCTTATCATATACGAAATCCCACCTATGTTCTCATTCAGTTCATTTCTTTTATTCCACTAAATTTAATCTCAGTCTAGTTTGATGTTTTGGTTTTATTTGGGGAGCATAAATACAAGCCTCATTAATCTATTCGATATGATCCTTACACTTAACCGTATGGAAGAGAACAAAGAACATGTGATTTCTTTCCTTATCGGATATGAAATCCTACCTATATTCTCATTTTTTTTATCTTTTTTCATCTCTCTTTCTAATCTCTATCTAGTATGTTGATTTGGTTTTATATGAGGAGCATATACACGAGTGTTGAGTGAAAGCGCCTGGAAGTGGCAATCATAGGCACTGATCCAATGCTTCAATAATTGTGAAGAAAAAAATTAGTTGATCATGTATTAATATCATTCTTCGAATGATCGCGGAGGAATATTTTAGAGGAAAGAGGAAACGCCGAGAATCGAGGCATGCCTAAACATTTTGACTCAGGATTTGCACCATTAGGATCTCCATTCTTCCTTTTTCCTCTAGGCACGAGGACTCCTGATGATGCAAGGTTGGGCATAAAGAATCATGGGAACACAATTAACAAGCTTAACGAGTAGCATTGGGGCTTAGTTTGATGATCAAGCAGAACAGACATAAATCCATGCGCATAAGGGGGAAATCATGTTATTTTCGATTAATCCAAGTGTAATACAAGTCGAAATTTGAGCTCTTTGATGTTTGAAATGCATACAATGAAATAATTTGGATCAGAGTGTTTTTAGGTAGGCCTACATGATTTTGTCCTTATTTTTGTTAAACTAGGTTATAAAATTTGGGACTATGAGAATTGTTGCCCAGTCAACTCCTCTCTGGTTCTTGATTTGACTTTAGTTTATTAATCTTTATTTATTTATTTATTCATATTTAGCTTCTAGTCTTTTTTTCTTATGGAATGAGGACTTTAGCACTATAAAAACCGCATGCAACCGAATACTTGAGGCTAATGAGCCGATTATTCTAGTTTTTTACTTTGCAAGAAATAAAGTTATGTGTTCTTTCAAGAAATTTGTCGACTTATCAACACTTGAACGAGTGAGCATAGACTTATTCCTCACATCCTTCCTTTCTCTTTTGTTCTTTGTCTACGCTTGTGTTTAAATCAATTCTTTTTGATCCTCACACTTATCGGTATGGAAGAGAATAAAGAACATATGATTTCTTTCCTTATCGGATCTGAAATCCTACTTGTATTCTCATTTTATTTGTTTCTTTTATTTCTCTATTTCTAATCTCTATGTAGTATGTTTGGTTTGGTTTTATTTAGGGAGCATCAACACCTGGGTTGTGTAAATGCCCATGGAAGTAGCACTCGTAGGCACCAATACAATCCTTCAACGAATTCGAAGAAAGAAAATTTGTTGATCATGTATTGATATCGTTCTTTGAAAGATTATGGAGTAATCTTTTAGATGAAAGAAGGAATGCCGAGAATGGAGGCATGCCCAAATATTCTGACTCAGGATTTGCACCATTAGGATCTCCATCCTGTCTTGTTCCTCTAGGCACGAGGACTCCTGATGACACAAGGTTGGGCATAAGGATTAATAGGAATGAAATTAACAAGCTTGACCAATGGCATTAGGACTTAGCTTGATGATCAAGGAGGAGAGACGTAAATCCACATGCATAAGGGAGTAATCAGGCTGTTTTTTATTAATCTAAGTGTAATACAAGCCAGAATTTGAGTGCTTTGATGTTTGAAATGCGTATAATGAAGTAATTTTGGTCGGAGTATTTTTAGGTAGCCCACCCGAATTTACCCTTATTTTTATAAAGCTGGCTTAGAAAATTTAAGACTACGAGAGTTGTTGCCTACTCAACTCTTCTCTTGTTCTTTATTTGACTTTAGTTTATTAATCCTTATTTATTTAGTTATTCATATTTAGCTTCTAGTCTCTTCTTATGGAATGAGGACTTTCACACTATAAAAATCGTACGCAACTGAATACTTGAGGCTAATGAGCATATTATTTCAGTTTTCTACCTTGCAGAAAATTAAGTTATAGGTTCTTTCAAGAAATTTGTGGACTTATCAACACTCGCACTAGCGAGCATAGACTTATCCCTCACGTCCTTCCTTTCTCTTGTTTATTTTTTCTATGCTTGTGTTTAAATCAATTTGATTTGAACCTTATGCTTAGTAGTATGGAAGAGAACAAAAAACATGTGATTTCTTTCCTTATCGGATCTGAAGTCCTACCTATATTCTCATCTTTTTGTTTCTTTTTTATCTCTCTGTCTAATCTCTATCTAGTATGTTGGTTTGGTTTTATATGGGGAGCATAAACACAAGTGTTGATTGAAAGCATATGGAAGTGGTAACCATAGGCACCGATCCAATGCTTAGAAGAATGCGAAGAAAGAAAATTAGTTAATCGTGTACTGATATCATTCTCCGAATAATCACGGAGGAATCTTTTAGAGGTAAGAGGGAAAGCCGAGAATCGAATCATGCACAAATATTTTGACTCAGGATTCGCACCATTAAGATCTTCATCCTTCCTTCTTCCTCTAAGCATAAGGACTCCTATAAAGCGAGTTGTTGAATATTGATTATTTTGGAGTTAATTCTCTTTTTTTGTTCTTTATGAACTTGGTGAAATTATCCAATGAAGGCTTGGTATTTTACAAATTTAGTTTAATCTAAATTTTTATTTATATTAAACAACCTTTAATTCCTTATAAATAAGGTGCTTAAGTACAAGTTATTTAAGGTCCTATTGGGAGTTAAGAGTTTCTTTGCTTGATTAGGTGAACGATCCTTGGTGAAGACATCAACATTGAATACGGGTTTAGCACAAGTTAGCCACGTTCATATCAACCAGCCTAGGAAAGGGTATGGAAAGCTTGAAGATGATAGATAAGAGTTGCTAGATCAAGGCCAAATAGAAAAAGCTAAGGATCTTGAAGAATATGGACATAGAGAGAAAGATCAAGTGCAATGGTCTAAGGATCCAAAAGCCTTGCCACAAAGCCCTATTACTAGATTAAGAGCTAAAAAGTATCAAGAGACCTTAACAAAGCGTATCTAAGGCTTAGCATTCCACATGTGGGCAGACCAAGGAGATTATTTGAGACAAGATAGTATGGGTCACATCTCTATTAATATATTATAAGTCCAAGTTCAAGATGGGCTAGTTCTACAAGCCACATTTGGGCTTTAGTTTAAGCTTCTTATATGGGCCTATTTAGCTTACACTTAAATAAGCCCGTGCGCATGATTTGTTTTTAGATTAGGGTTTTCTTTAGTTGCTCTAGGCGGCTACTTACATGTTATAGCTTAATTAGGAATTGTCTTTAGTTATCTTTTAGCTAGGAAGATTATCTCTATCCTTTTGAGATATATTTCCTAAGTAAGCTAGGATTTGGGTTATTTTAGGTTATAAAGCCTAAAACGAATTTCTTTGTAGATTTTAACTTATCAATAATATTTAAAGTAATTCTCCTTTCAAAGTGAAAGCTCATGGAAGCGAGGCACAAAAGATTAAAAAGAGAGGCGCAAAAGAAATGAATAAAATGAGAGAAATCAAGTTATGGGTTCTTGCAAGAACTTTACGGACATATGAAGAATTGAACTAGCAAACCTAGAGTTATTGCTCATGTCCTTCCTTTCTTTTATGTTCTTTGTCTACTCTTGTGTTTAAATCAATGCGATTTTGACCCTTACGCTTAGCCATATGGAAGAGAATTGGGCTTTATTAAACTTAACTCTCCATGTGGATTTGGTGCTTTGGTCCAAATATCTTGAATAAGCCCATTTAAGGCCTCCTTCATTCTTTTGGCTCTAGCCCTTGTAATTGGGCCTCCCTTGACATTTGGGCTTAGAACATGATCTCCTTGACTTGGTTGGCTACTTGGCTCCTTGGGCTTTAGGTTTGCATTAGTTCCTCTAGGCACGATGACTTCTCATGACATAAGGATTGGCATAAAGAATCATAAAAACTTAATTGACAAGCTTAACTGGTATCATTGAGGCTTAGCTTGATGATCAAGCAGGACAAGACGTAAATCCATGCACATAAGGGAGAAATATGAATATGAGTAAATAAACAAAATAAAGAACTAGAGGCTAAATATGAATAAATAAATAAAGAAAGATGAATAAATTGAAATCCAATTAAGAACAAGAGAGGGGTTGATTGGTCAACAACAATTGTGGTTCCAAATTTTATGACCCAACTTAATGGAAACAAGGTGAAGTTCGTATGGGCCTTCCTAATAACACTTCAACTCAAATTACTTTAAAAGAATTCGATTTGATCCTTACACTTAGCTATATAGAAGAGAACAAAGAATTGGTGATTTCTTTCCTTATTAGATCCAAAATCTTACCTATGTTCTCATTTTGCTCGTTTGTTTTGTGCCTCTCTTTCTAATCTCTATCTAGTATAATGGTTTGGTTTTACCTGGGAAGCATAAACACGAGTGTCGAGTGAAAGCAAGTGGAAGCAGCAATCATAGGCAACGATCCAATGGTTAGACAAATGCGAAGAAACAAAATTAGTTGATCGTATATTGATATCATTCTCCGAATGATCGTGGATGGATCTTCTAGAGGAAAGAGGAAACAACGAGAATCAAGACACGCCCAATATTTTGATTCAGGATTTGCACCATTAAAATCTCCATCATTCCTTGTTCCTAATGTGATTCTTGATGGCTTTGCAAGACCCAACACTTTACTAGATGTGTGAACCTTAGTATAGAAAAGGTTTTGGATGCCAGGTTCAAGTTTAAGGAAGAAGTTGAGTGATAAGTCACAAAGGAACGCCACAAGACAAGTCTTGATAAGTACAATGAGTTTAAATACAGAAAATAAAACCTAATTCCCATATGCAATAAGGAATTAATCTAAGATAGGAAATAACAACTAATTAAAAACATGAAAGTATAATCCAAGTCAAATGTATAGAAGTGCTTATTTATTTATTTATTTAGCAGAGTCTTAAGCATGACTCATTCGGATCACCCTTCCTGTGCATACAAAGCCAGGTCAACTCGTTGCTCACTAATCAACGAGTTACAATAGTATCGCTTTAGCCGATGGCCATTCACTTTGAAGTCTCCCTTCTCTAGATGATGCAACTCTACCACTCCATATGGAAAGACTTGTCCGATCTGAAATGGTCCAGACCAACGAGTCTCGCAGCCTTCCCGAAATAGACGGCGAGAGTTGTAAAGCAACACTCGATCCCCAACATGAAACTCCTTAGGCTCACGAATCCTTTGATCATGCCATTTCTTAGTCCTTGCTTTGTAAGTTGAGGAGTTTTCGTATGCCTGCTGGCGCCACTCATCTAGCTCACTCAGCTGCCATTGTCGCTCCTTACCTCCATAATCAATATCAAAGTTACAAGTTCTAAGGGCCCAAAGTGCCCTATGCTCTAACTCAACAGCAAATGACATGACTTTCCATAAACAAGGCGATAGGGCGTAAAACCTATAGATGTCCTAAAAGCGGTCCTAAACGCCCATAATGCATCATCTAACTTAAGAGTCCAGTCCTTCCCATCGGTACTAACGGTTCTCTCTAAAATACGTTTCATACCCCTATTAGTTACCTCAACTGCCCCACTAGTCCGGGGGTGATAGGGAGTAGAGAACCGATGAGTAACTCCGCATCGCTTAAGTACTTTCTCTAATTGGGTGTTGCGAAATGTGTTCCTCTATCACTAATAAGCGCCCTAGGTATGCCAAACCTAGCAAACAATCGCTTAAGGAACCCTGCAGACAACCCTAGCATCATCGCTACACCGAGCTTCCAGCCACTTAGAGAAATATTCAACAAAGCAACCGGAATGTACTTATTACCATACGAAGAGGGAAAGGGTCCCATGAAGTCGATGCCCCGGACATCTAAAATCTCAACGACTTGCACACTGGTTTGGGGCATCTCATCACGAGAAGAGATATTACCTGCTACCGGCAAGGGTCACAAACCTTAACAAATTTCCGTGCATCTTGGAAGAGCGTAGGCCAATAGAATCCCGCCTCTAGCACCTTCCTCGCAGTATGGTTTGCTACTTGATGACCTCCGTTGGGTCCCTCATGGCATTGCTTCAATATTTGGAGAGTCTCCTCGCCATATACACAACGGCCGAATCACCCGATCCGCACATACTTTAAACAAAAGGGATCTTCCCAAATATAGTATTTCAAATCGTGAAGAATTTCTTCTTTCGTCGATACGTCATACCCTTTGGTAGAACCCTAGCAACCAAATAGTTAGCATAATCAAAAACCAGGGAGTATCGGTATACCGAGTGACATACAAATGTTCTTCCGGAAATCGATCATCTATGGTCGTCTCATCAAGTGCATCTAAGTGAGGATTTTTCAATCTCGATAAATGGTCCACGCCGGATTCTCCGCCCTTCTTATCCTTGATCTCGACGTCAAATTCCTCAGAATAAAAGAATCCACCGAATCAATCTCTTGCCGCATCATTTTTCAATAATAAGTACCTCAATGCCGAGTGGTCCGTGAAGACAATGGTTTTGGAGAGAACGAGGTATGATCTAAACTTGTCGAAGGCGTAAACAACCGCCAATAACTCCTTCTCTATGGTGCTGTAGTGTTCTTGGGCTCCTGTCAAGGTCTTGCTGGCGTAGTAAATGGGTTGAAACTTCTTTTCAATCCTCTGTCCAAGCACAGCTCTAACTGCATAATCACTAGCATCGCACATCGGGTCAGGCAGCCCCCAATCGGGAGAAACCATGATTGGGGTCGTAGTTAGAAGTTTCTTCAAGAACTCAAAAGTCGCCACGCATGCATCATAAAAAATAAAAGGTACATCCTTAACTAACAATTGAGTGAGGGGCCTAGCAATCTTAGAAAAATCTCTAATAAATCTCCTATAAAACCCTGCATGGCCTAGAAAACTCCTAACAAATTTTTAACAGGAACTAGGAGGAGGTAGCTTAGATATTACTTCTACCTTAGCTCTATCCAACTCCATCCCAGCCTAAGAGATCTTATGCCCTAAAACAATCCCCTCTCTCACCATGAAATGACATTTTTCCCAGTTTAGTACCAAGTTAGCCTCAATACATCTAGCTAACATGCGCTCAAGGTTTTCCAAACAAAGAGAGAAAGAATTACCAAAAATAGAGAAGTCATCCATAAATACCTCCATAGACTCCTCAATCATGTCCTCAAAAATAGCCATCATGCACCGCTGAAATGTAGCTGGTGCATTGCACAGTCCGAATGGCATCCGTCTATAAGTAAACGTCCCATAAGGGCAGGTGAAGGTAGTCTTCTCTTGGTCCTCAGGTGCAATAGGAATCTGAAAGTAACCTGAAAAGCCATCAAGAAAACAATAAAACATGTGACCTGCTAAACGTTCAATCATCTGATCAATGAAAGGAAGAGGAAAGTGGTCCTTCCGAGTTGCATCATTAAGCCTACGGTAATCAATGCAAACTCGAAAGCCTATTACCGTCCGAGTCAGGATCAGCTCGTCCTTCTCATTCCTTACCACTGTGATGCCTCCTTTCTTGGGTACAACCTGCACAGGACTAACCCACGAACTGTCAGAAATGGGATATATCAAACCTGCATCAAGAAGTTTAATTACCTCCTTCTTTACCACTTCTTTCATGTTCGGATTGAGTCGTCTTTGAGGCTGAACGACCGGCCTGAAACTGTCCCCCAATGAAATCTTATGAGAGCAGAAACTTGGATTTATGCCCGGGATATCGGCTATATTGAAAGCAAAGGCCTTCTTGTACTTCCTTAGAACTTCCAACAGCATGGCTTGTTCTTCAGGAGTTAGATCTACCGCTATGATTACCGGTAAGCGCTTCTCTTCATCCAGGAAGGCATAAACCAAGTGGCTTGGCAACTCCTTGATTCTAAAACTGGTGGGTTCTCGAATGAAGTCTTTACTTTCCGCACCCCGACTGGCCAAGAAAAGATAGGGATCAGTTGACAAGCTCACCGGCTTAATAAACAAATGAGTTGCTCCAACACTTGCTCGTTGGACAACTCCTCCTCATCCTCGGCCTAATGCTACGTGCAAAGGGTCGAACATAAAATTTCTTGTAAATGGGACTCAACCACATCATCAATCACATCAATAGAACATACAGTATTATCATAGTCCAGTTGACTGCCCCATGGAAGTGGCCGGGTCAAAGGTAATGGTCTCATCATTAACTCTAAGCTTAAGCTTTCCATCGCTTACATCAATAACGACCCCTCGATGTAGCTAGGAAAGGCCTACCCAGGATAAGAGGCACAGTTATCACCCTCCATATCCATTACCACAAAATCTACAGGAAAGATAAATTTATCTACCTTTACAAGTACATCTTCAACAATACCTCTAGGAATTTTAAAATTCTATCCGCTAATTGAACACTCATCCTAGTAGGCTTTGGCTCATGCAACCCTAATTTGGCAAATAAACTAGTGGGCATTAAGTTAATACCGGCTCCTAAATAAGCCAATGCACCACTAATTGATAAATCACCAATCATACAAGGGATAGTAAAACTCCCTGGATCTCGTCAGCTGAGTGGCGCTTGTTCGAGAATAGCTAAACACTCCTCATTAAGCACCACCCTGACCAAGATCCTCCAACTTCCTCTTGTTGCTCAAAATCTCCTTTAAGAACTTCACAGATTTCGGCATCCGTGAAATTGCCTCAACAAAAGGTAAGTTAATTTTCACCGCTTAAATAAGTCAAGAAACTTATCGACAGCTTGTCCACCATATCCTGTCTCAACCTTCCGTGATATGGTACCGGGCCGATGCTCGCACAGGCTCTTTTGCCTGCCTTCTTTCTTTCTCTCATTCTCTACCATCTCAAGGTCCGGTCCTTCCTTACCGGCTCGACTGCATGATTGTATTATCCTTATCGGCCTAAAGGCGAAGAACCGGTCAAATTCTTACCTGAACGCAAGGTGATAGCTTTGCAATGCTCCCTCGGGTTTGACTCATAGTGCTAGGGAGCGATCCTGAAGGTCTCTCCGAAAGCATCTTAGAAATTTGGCCAATTTGAGTCTCCAAGTTCTGAATCTAGGCCTGCCGATTCCTAAGTGCACTATCAGTCTACTGGAATCTTGTTTTTGTAGATGTCACAAACTTCATCATGAGCTCCTCTAAATTTGACTTCTTTTCTTGGGAGGAGGAGCTTGTGCAGCCCAAATTGGTTGTTGCTGGTCATGATGAAGTCTTTGGAAACCCCGGCAAACCCCGGGCATTATTGTTCCTCCAATCGAAATTGGGGTGATTGCGCCATCCAGGGTTGTATGTATTGCTGTAGGGGTTATTCTGACGTCTTGGGGCATTCCCCATATAATCAACCTGTTCAACCTCAGAAGATATAGTAGAATTAGATGGAAAACTAATAGAAGATGAAGAAAACATACCTCCCGCAGACAACAGACCGAATGTGGGCCACCACAAAACTTGTACCAACGCTCACGCGTGAACCCAGATTTGGAGTTGGTCGATCTTCTTGGCTAGAAGCTCCACTTGAGCTCGCCAAGGCTGTAGAGTCCACTTGGTTGACCACTCCTTGTCTTCCCGGTCGGCTCCTAGAGGATTGCCATTGATAGTTGTTCATGGCCATTTCCTCTATCAAGTTCGAGCTTGCTCGCCTTACTATTTAGCGCCCCACCTGCTGCAGCATCCACCATCTGCCTCGTTGCAAGGTTCAACCCGCTGTAGAAGGTCTAAACTGCATCCACACCGGCAATCCGTGATGTGGGCAGATCTCAAAAGATCTTTAAATCTCTCCCATGCATCGTACATGCTTTCATCATCAAACCGCACAAAAGAAGATATGTCATTTCTAAGTTTAGCGCTTTAGCGGGAGGAAAATACTTATATAAAAATTTTTCTGACCAACGCCTTCCAAGTAGTGATCGTCATTGTGGAAGAGATTGCAACCATCTCTTTGCTCTGTCCCTCAAGGAAAATGGAAACAATCTCAGCCGAATGGCATCATCGGTTGTTCCATTTATTTTGAATGTGTCACAAATCTCCAAAAAGTTGGAGATATGTGCATTAGGATCCTCGCTGGGCAATCCTCCGAATCGCACGCTTTGTTGGATCATCCGGATAACATTGGCCTTTATCTCAAAATTGTTGGCCGCTACAAAGTAGTCCGACTATACTAGTTTTCGTCCCATCCAAAGAAGGTCGAGCAAACTCGTACATCGCCCTCGATCCTCATCGGCTGGGGGTCATGGTTTTCCATCGTGTCTAGTCTATCCACAGGTATCTCAACCTCAATCTCCTCCTCTTCTAATTGCAACCTCTTCCTTAAGAGTCCGAGGGATCGTTCTAGATCGGGATAGAGGCTCTATAAGATTCGAGTTTGAGCTCCCCGGTCATAAACTACCCCAAACCGAAAATCCACACAACCACCGATCAACAAAAATAATATAATAATAAATAATAATAAAATTAAAGAATAAATGAATAAAACAAATAATGACTAAATTAACACAAAAACAATTCACTCTAGTTCACTGGATCGACGGCGCCAAAAACTTGATGGGTTCTTTATGCAACATACACCTAAGGCAGTGAACCTACCGATGCAGCCTAGCACTAGTGAGTATCAAGGTCGATCCCCGAGATCGGGTGAACCTAGAGTTACTACCTTGCTATGTTATCTAGTCCGAAATAGGGTGTGAAAGTTCTAACATACCGGTACCTAATGGTTATGAGTGCAATTAAGTAAATGAAGGACAACAATGGACAATTAAAAGACAATTGTAAAGAGAGAAATAAATCCAAAAGAGAGCCTAAGTGATGGAATTCTAAAGATGAATTTTATGGATTGCCGATCTTGCTTACCCGTGCCTAAATCCCTGAATTGAATCCCTGCCTCTCTCGAGCTTACTGGATTTCTAAACCTGCACTAACCTAATGGAATCTCTTCCTATCGGATTACTACAAATTAGCATTAAGTATGATTTAAGACTATTAAGAGTTGTTAGTTCTTAATCCGGCGAGTAAATCAACCTCATCTCTAAGTGTTAACTACTAGTCCTTACTATTCAAAATCCAGTTGTAACAAGCATTTCTCAATGTCAAGAAACAACCTAATAAATAATTAATCCAACGTCTCAAATTAACTGCATCAAACTTTTATTACTGAATAGCAAGAAGATTGCAAGAATGACAATTATAAAAAACTAACAATTAAGCATAATCCATCAACAAAGGTGAACCCTAATGGATTCAAAAGATCTAGTTGCTCATGTTCATAGTCAAAGCAATTAAAGAACAAAATAAGGAAAAACAAATTAAAGGTATGTACACCCTTCTCTTTCAAGCTGAATGAAAAACCCTAAATTTGCAAATTCAAAATCTCAAACCCTAGTTGCCTCTTGAATGCTCCCAAAGTTTGTCTTGATCTTCAATTCGATCTTGGAATAAGTGGAATCCCCCTTCATTTGATGAAAATTGATCTCTCCAGGTCTACAATTGAGGTATAGGAAATATTTGATTAAGTGTGTGTCTTGGAATTGAGTCCAAAAATCGTCCTCTTCAATTAGAATTCAAAATCGCCTATATAGTTGATTCAGCACGGCCGGAGTCCAGTCAGGTCAACTGTGAGTCTGCTAGCCGAGCCACCACAGTCGCGGCCTAAGGCGGCCGATCCACCACACGCCGGCCGGAGGCCGTGGTGGCTACCAAGGCGTACTGAAATGGCACAATTGGGGATAGCCTCTTGATAATTCAGCACGGCCGGAGTCCAGGCCGTGCTCAACCCTCGGGGTGCTTGTTCTCGCCCAATTTGATGGATTTTGCTCCGTAATCCCGTATTTCCTCGATTCGATGGTGTCCTTCGAAATGACTCAAACGAAAAGGGAAACAAAAGACAGGTGATTCTAGCATAAAACGGGATAATCATGCATAAAAATGTGAACAATCGGGCATGAAAACATGTGTAGTGTGATGCTTATCAGTTTGTCTTCTTGTCTTGATTATTTCATTTATCAATTACTCCTGCGTCTCCCTCGCAACTTAGCTTGTAGTTAATAGTTAGTTTAGAAATTATTCATTATCCATTTTAGGTTAATATAACAAAGAACAAAGGAGTAACTCTGGGCTTTCACTTTCCCGAGGAATACGACCTTGATACTCGCCATTAGTGCTAGACTGCATCGATAGGTACACTGCCTTAGATTGTAGCTAACACGAGTAGCAGCCATCAATAATCATGCATAAAAATGTAAACAATCGGGCATGAAAACATGTGTAGTATGATGCTTATCAAGAACCTATTGAAAACTAAGTCCCTTAAACCCCAACTCCAGATATACCATAAGGATAGATCAACTCCTTGATAAGTAAGATTTGCATTCAAACAATAACACAAAGACAAAGCAAACAACTTTAAGGTTTAAAAACCAATTATCATTCAGCTTCAACTTCAACTTAATTCTTTTATACATCAAAATTCATACTAGCCTTATATAGGCATTAGAAAACCCTAAATTTTAACTTATAAGAATTTACATCTTATATAGGATAAAGATAACCTTCCTAACTAAAAGAGATAACTTAAACAAAGTCCTAATTATGTTAAAATACATGTGTGGTTGCCCATAATAAGCCATAAAACCCTAATTTACATAAGTAATGTAGATAGGACTCAAAACATAAGCCAAGTTAGGCCCAAAGTTTTTATATGCTCCAATTAACTTTTTTGGTCTTTTTAAGCCTAATTAGATTCATTCAAGCCTAATAAACTGAATTAGATTAATGAGCCTTGAACTTAAATCCAATTCTTCAAGCCTTGAAGTGTCCTTAGCCCAAAATTCTTAGATAAGCTCATTGACTTTTAATTTGAATCGAACTAGGACTCCTAGTTGAATTAGGATTTCTTCCGTTGCTTGAACTCCTAATATCATCAGGACTCCTTGCAGGATTAGAATTCCTAGTTGAGTTAACACTCCTTATTGGATTAGGATTCCTTAAGCTAGTAGGATTTGTATCATCAAGGCTCCTTTTTGGAGTAGGATTCATTGTGCTAGTTTGTTTAGTATCCTAAGGAGACCAACCTGACCGAAGCTAACAAAATGGAGGTAACTCGCTAGCCTTTGGTTAGGGCTTGGTTTCTTAGTTACAACTTCTTCCTTCGCTTCAAGAAGATTGGTGCATATACCAGTGCTTTACTCTATTTTTTGACTAGAGGTGATCCTTTAGTTGCTAGGTGCACACCTAATGCGCAAATGAAGGAAGACAACATATTCCACAATAGATGCCATGTTCAAGGTAAGAGATGCACTGTCATTATTGATAGTGGTAGTTGTATAAACATTGCTAGCACTTTGATGGTAGAGAAATTGATAGAAAATCATCATCTCAGCAACCATACACCCCAATAACTATTTAGTTATGATACATATGGAATGCGAGAGACCACCCTCCAATCAAGATGATTCCAAAACCCAAGGATCTCCTCAAGTGAAGTTAGGGAAATCTAGTTCCAACAATGAAACTAGCACTTGCATTCAACTCCAAATGCCACAAACCAAGTATGATTTGATAAGTTAAGAATCAAACATAAGATTTTGGTTAGAGAATTCTATAAACTTAAAATAGTTTGATAAGTCCAAAGTTCATGCAAGAACTTAAGCAAAAACACTCACAAAGAGCAAATAAAGATTATCATTCATCAATTAATTTTTACAAATGAATTTGGCTTTGATATTTATAGCCAAAACAAGACAAAGAACCCTAAATGGATGTCTTTTGAGCTTTTCCACATTTTTCCCTTTAATCCCCATTAAAACTCATTAAAAATGGTTGTTTTTACATTGATGGCACTAATTTTGTAACTCCCAAATGACAACTAGTCTTATGCATCCATTTTGTAACTCCAAACTATAACTAATCATGTGCATCCATTGTGTAACTCTAAATGATAACTAATCATACTCTAACTTAAGAAAACCTAATAAAAATGAAAATAAAATGGCTTCAAATGAATTGTATTGGACCTTTGAGTTCAACCTAAACTGATTGCACTAAATTGATGATTTTGGTCCCTTTTTGCAATCTTAAGCCTTAGGCTAAGCCATGTTGTGTTTGAACACTCCAAATATCTTTAATTAAGTCCAACAAAGCTTCTTGCATTGGATCTCCTTGAAAGCTTAAAGTATCATTTTTAGTTCTTGTCTTGTTCCATCATTCGCTCTCTCCTCGTAAGGATTTGTCCTCGAATCAACCTCATTATCAACTTTATCACCTACTTCAAATAAAGAAAGATCAGTAACATTAAAAGAAGCATTTAAATTTCCATACTCACTTGGAAAATCTAGCTTGTAGGCATTATCATTAATTCTTTCAAGAACTTGGAATGGCCCATCACCTCTTGGCATTAACATAGACTTCCTTTGGCTTGGAAATCTTTTCTTTCTCAAATTGATTCAAATCTAGTCACCCGACTCAAATACAACTTTCTTTCTCCCCTTTGTGTGTTACTTTTCATATTGTTGATTTCTTTTCTCTACTTAAGCATGCACCTTCTCATGTAAGCTTTGAAGAAATTCAATTTTTTTCTTGCCTTCAAAATTAGCCTTATCAATGTGTAATGGCAGTAAATCTATAGGAGTTAATGGATTCAACTCATATACAACCTTAAAAGGTGAAGAATTTATTGTAGTATGAATACTCCTATTGTATGAAAACTTAACATGTGGCAAACATTCTTTCCAATTCTTCAAATTTCTTTGAATTATTGCCCTCAATAGTTGTGAGCGAGTCCTATTGACCACCTCAGTTTGTCCATCCGTTTATGGATGACAATTTTTTAAGATTATAAGCTTTGTTCCCAACTTGCTTCAAAGTGTCTTCCAAAAGTGGCTAAGGAACTTGACATCTCTATCACTAACAACTATCCTTAGAACTCCATGCAATCTTATAATTTCTTTGAAGAACAACCCCGCAATATCAGTTGCATCATCTGTCACTAACAATTGTCCTTAAAACTCCATGCAATCTCATAATTTTTAGACTTGCTCCACTTAGCTTCTCAGTAAATAGCACAATTGGTCTTCTTTCTTGCATCAAGACTCCACTAATACCTATTCCACTTGCATCACACTCAACCTCAAAGGTTTTAGCGAAGTCAGGCAAAGCAAGTAAAGGTGCTGAAGTAAGTTTGTCTTTTAGCAAGTTAAAAGCATCATCTTGTTTTTTTTCCCACTTAAAGCCCACGTTCTTTTTAATGCATTCAGTTAAAGGTGCAGCAATTACAGAGAAATCCTTAATGAATCTCCTATAAAAGCTAGCAAGACCATGAACAACATGAATTCCCTAATTACTTTTACCTTTATTTGATCAACATGAATTACTTTGACCACTCTCTAATTACTTTTACTTTTATTTGATCAACATGAATTCTCTTATCATTAACAATATATCCAAGAAAACTAATTTCATTAGTGCAAATAATACAATTCTTAAGATTAGCATAGAATGTCTCTTGCCTTAACACATTAAAAATAAGCCTTAAGTGTATTACATGCTCATCTAAAGATTTGCTATACACAAGAATATCATCAAAATAAACCACTACAAACTTTCTAATGAAAGTGTGCAAAACATGATTCATCAATCACATAAAAGTACTTGGAGCATTAGTTAAACCAAACGGCATGACTAACCACTCATATAATCCATGTTTCATTTTGAAACGTAGTTTTCCATTCATCACCCTCATGCATTCTTATTTAATGATATCCATATTTTAAATCCACTTTAGAAAACACATAAGCACCTATTCATTCAACATGTCATCTAGGCTAAGTATAGGATGGCGATACTTTACTGTTATTTTATTGACGGCACGACAATCAACACACATCTTCCATGAACAATCTTTCTTATGCACTAAAATTATAGGAACTGCACACGGCCTCATGCTTTCTCTTACGTACCCCTTATCCATAAGCTCACTCACTTGCCTTTGGATTTTTTTGTCTCCTCGGGGTTGCATCTATATGATGGCCTATTTGGTATGCTTGCACTCGAAATGAAATCAATTTGATGTTCAATTCCTTGAATTGGTGGTAGTCCTTTAGGCACATCCTTGGGAAAGAGGTCTTCATATTCCTACAAAAGCTCAAGAACAACACTAAGCAAATCCTTGTTAAGTTCATTAGAAATCATCAAAACTTCCGTGTACATAAGTACAAGTAAAGGCTGTCTTAAGGTTAGTGTTTTTCTCATATCTATTAGCTTTTCATACACATTCATTTTTCTTTCACTCTCATCTCCCTTGTTTTCTCTCACCTTGTGTTTCCTATTACACTCACTTTTACCACTTACTTCACCTTTTTATTTTTTCACTATTTCTTGCTCCCTCCCAAATTTTTCCCCATATGAAGATTCAGGCTCTTCATATTATTGTTTAATTCTCATTTGATCATCAAAAATGGCCTTGGGAGGTGATGGTCAAAGATTGAACTTTTGTCCATCAATAGTCAAGGAATATCGATTCTTGAACCCATCATAAATCACACACCTATCATATATCATATTGCCAAGGTCTTCCCAACAAAAAATGTCCAGCATACATGGAAACCACATCACAAAGCACCTCATCCTTATATCTCCCAATGGAAAAAGATATTAGTACTTTATTATTTAGCTTCACAACACCACTAACATTGAAGCATTACAACTTGTAAGGCCTTGGGTGTTTGGTAGTTGGTAATTTCAATTTCTCCACAAGCAAAGCACTAGCAACATTAGTACAACTTTCACTATCAATAATCGTGTTACATAACTTATTAGCAATTAAACAATGAGTATAAAACAAATTCTTACGCTGCTCTCCATGTTCATCATGTTTACATTGCAAATTAAGTGTGCGTTATACTACTAACATATCCCCTTTAGCATAGTCAACATCACCAACATCCTCTAAAGTTGGCATGTCATCATTCTCATCATCATTTTTATTTTCACTTTCAGATTCAATAATACCATCTCTAACAATCATGGTCCTTTTATTAGGGCAATTATGTGTATAATGACCATGTCTAAGACACTTAAAACACTTCAAGTTTCTAGATTGATTAGCTTGATTCTCAACTTTATTACTGCTGCCTATTTCATTTTTATTCTTATTCTCATCCACTTTAGGCTTAGCAAATTTATTATCCTTCTTACTACAATTTAATTTCCAATTAGAAGAACTAGAACTCGAATTAAGTTTATAATTAAACTTACTTGAACCTTTTTGCTTGAGTTGCCTTTCAATCTTCATGGCCACATTTACCATGTCCTCAAGCTCCACATAATGTTGCAACTCCACAAGATTAACAATATTCTTGTTTAGGCCATTCAAGAATCTTGCCATGGTAGCCTCTTTATTCTCCTCCACATTCGCTTTAATCATAGCTATTTCCATTTCTTTGTGGTACTCCTCCACATTGATGGTTCCTTGCCTTAGAGTTTGCAATCACTGATGCAAATCTCTATAGTAATGGTTAGGAATGAACCTCTTCCTCATGATGCGTTTCATCTCCATCCATGTCCCTATGAGTCTTTCTCCATTGCATCTTCTTTCCCTATAGAATTGATGCCACCAAACACTAGCGTAATCACAAAACTCAACAACGATAAGATTTTCCTTCTTTTCTTCCAAATAGTTATGGCATTCGAAGATCATCTCCACCTTTTGCTCCCATTCCAAGTAGACATCAAGATCATTCTTTCCTTAAAAGTAAGGAATTTTCATTTTGATGCTACTTAGGTTGTGATCTACACCATCTTGCCTTAATCTCCTACTGTGTCTCCTAGGATGGCAATAGAAACACTCCCTCATGTGTTTCTCTCAATTAAAATGTCACATCACTCATGTTCCACTCAAGGTTTGGCTTTTCCCAATGCTAGTCTCACCACTATTGCCTTTTACCTCTCTGACTTTTGCTTTAAGTTCTTGGATGAACCAATCACCTAAACAAACCAAATTAGATTATGGAAATTCAATGGAGTGGAAAGAAAAGATTGGTCTAGATCAAGTTGTTAGGTAAGACCAAATTTAAAGTAGCTAGACACAAGAAAACAATGAAAGACAACAATAGAATAGGTTTTTTATGCCACTCAAACCTTCTTTTTGTTTGACCTTTTGATTTTTTATTTTTTTTATGATAATAACAAAAGTGAAAAGAAATTAAGAACAAACACAAAGAGATAACAAGAAGGGACAATAGAAATTTATTTTATGAATACAAAGGTATAAACTTTAAAAGGAAAGAGTACTTAGAAGGATAAAAAATTGAAACAAAAAGAATTCGGCATAAATAAAGAAAAGGTGAAGAAGATGAGAAACTTCAATAACACACAAAACACAAAGATAAGCAAACCTCAACTTGAAGCAAGCTCTGATACCAAATGATAGGAAATCATCATCTTAGCAACCATACAAACCAATAACTATTTACTTACAATACATATGGAATGCAAGAAAACACCCTCCAATCAGATGATTCTAAAACCTAAGGATCTCCTCAAGTGAAGTTAGGGAAATCTAGTTCCAATAATGAAACTAGCACTTGAATTCAACTCCAAACACCACAGACCAAGTATGATTTGATAAGTTAAAAATCCAACACAAGATTTTGGTTAGAGAAGGCTGCAAACTAAAAATAATTTGAGAAGTTCAAAGTTCATGCAAGAACTTAAGCAAAAACACTCATAAATAGCAAATAAAGATTATCATATCATCAATTGATTTTTACAAATGAATTTGCCTTTGATATTTATAGCCAAAATAAGACAAAGAATCCTAAATGGTTGCCTTTTGAGCTTTCCCAAGTGGTTATTTTTACATTGATGTCACTCATTTTGTAATTCCTAAATGACAACTAATCATGTGCATCCATTTTGTAACTCCAAAATATAACTAGTCATGTGCATCCATTGTGTAACTCCCAATGACAACTAATCATACCCCAACTTAAGAAAACCTAATAAAAAAGAAAATAAAAAGGCTTCAAATGAATTTTATTGGACCTTTGAGTTCAGCCCAAATTTATTGCATTAAATTGATGATTTTGGTCCCTTTTTGCAATCCTAAGCCTTAGGCTAAGCCTTGTTGTGTTTGAACACTCCAAATATTTTTAATTTAAGCCCAACAAAGCTTCTTGCATCATTTTGGACTTGGATCTTGTCATTAGACCTCCTTGAAAGCTTAAAGGATCATTTGTAGTTCTTATTTTTGTTGTATCAGCAATTGGGATTGAATCTGATTCCACATCCAAAACCTTATAAATTATTATGGTTAAACAACTATGGTGAGACAAAAGTGAATAAGCAGGTTATTGTGACTTTCATTATTGGAAGGTATTCAGATGAAGTGTTATGTGATGTGGTGCCAACGCATGCTGGCCATATCATGCTTGGTAGGCCATGGCAATTTGATAGGAGGGTTGTCCATGATGGGTTCCTTAATTGATACTCTTTTATTAAAGATGGAAGATAAGTTACACTGATACCTCTTTCTCCAAAAGAAGTGTGTGATGACCAATGTAAATTGGAGAGAGAAAGGAGAAAGGGTGAAAGTAGCAAAATTGAGGAAGAAAAATTAAGGAGTGTTAAACGTACAAAAGGGAGTGAGGTTTGGCCTAGAGAGAAAAAAAAAGAAAAAGGGGAGCTTTTTGGCTAGGGAAAGTGAGATAGGACATGCATTTCACTCAAGTAAGTTGTTCTTTATAGTTAATTATAATGATGTTTACTTGAACACTACTGAACTTAGTCTGTCCTTGCCGAGTGCATTTGCGAACCTTTTGCAGGAATTTGTTGATGTCTTTCTCGAGGAGATGCCAAGTGGTTTACCACCTCAAAAAGGAATTCAGCATCAAATAGACTTCACTCCAAGGGCTGCCATACTAAATAGACTAGCCTATAGAAGTAATCCAGAGGAGACAAAGGAGCTTCAAAGGCAAGTAGATGAATTGATGTCTAAAAGGTATATGTGAGAGAGCTTAAGTCTTTATGCTATTCCGGTCATTTTGGTTCCGAAAAATGATGGCACTTGGAGAATATGTATGGACTACCGTGCAATTAATAAAATAATGGTAAAGTATCGTCATCCTATCCCTAGGTTAGATGATATGCTTGATGAGTTGCATGGTGCATGTTACTTTACTAAGATTGATTTGCATTTTGAATATTATTAAATTCGCATAAAAGTTAGGGATGAGTGGAAAACATCGTTTACAACTAAGTATGGTCTGTATGAGATGCCTGTAATGCCATTTGGGCTTATTAATACATTTAACACTTTCATGAGGTTAATGAACCATGTATTGCGTGAATTTCATGGTAGATTTGTAGTTATATATTTTGATGATATTCTAATATATTCTAAGTCTTTTGATGATCCTGTTATGCCTGTGTGTAGGGTCTTAGATGTTCTTAGAAGAGAAAAATTGTTTCGTAAAAAGAAGTGTAGTTTTTGCATGGATAAAGTCATACTTTTAGGTTTTGTTGTTAGTTCTAAATATCTAGATATTCATGAGGAAAAGGTGCAAGCAATTAAGGAATTGCCAACACCTACCAACATTAGCCAAGTTAAGAGTTTTTATGGTCTTGCTAGTTTTTATATAAGGTTCACTAGGGACTTTAGTAGCATTGCCGCACCATTGAATGAGATTGTCAAGAAGAATATTCGGTTCAATTGCGGTGATGCACAAGAAAATGCTTTTAATTTACTATAAGATAGATTGTTAATGCTTCTTTGCTAATTTTACGTAACTTTGACAAAACCTTTAAGGTTGAAGACCCTACGCTCATGCATTAGGGTTGGGGCTGTTTTGATGCAAGAACAAAGGCCAATTTGCTATTTTAATGAAAAGCTAAATGGTGCAGCACTTCAATAACCAACATACGACAAAGAACTCTATGGTTTGGTTCATGCTTTGCATACATGGCAACACTACCTGTAGCCTAAGGAGTTTGTCATACATAAAAATCATGAGAGTTTAAAGCATCTCAAGGGACAAGACAAGTTGAACCGAAGACATGCAAAGTGGATGGATTTTATTGAGACATTCCCATATATGATAAAGTATAAGAAAGGTGAAGAGAATGTGGTTGTTGATGTATTATCCCGAAGGTATGCTTTGCTTAATACTCTTAATTCTAAATTGCTAGGTTTTAGGTTTATTAAGGAGTTGTATTTGGATTACAAATGACTTTGGTAATGTGTTTAATACTTGTGCTAATGGGGCTGCCTTTAATGATTTCTATGTATTTGATGGATATCTTTACAAAAAGAATCGCCTATGCATTTCTAGTTGTTCTTTGCATGAGATACTTGTTAAAGAGGCACATGAGGGCAGTTTAATCGGTCATTTTAGGGTGCATAAGACTTATGACATACTGGTTGAACATTTATTTTCGCCTTGCATGAAATGTGACGTGAATAAGGTGTGTGGTCAATGCATTGTATGTTTAAAGGCTAAGTCTAAATTGCAACCCCATGGGTTATATACTCCTTTGCCTATTTCTGATGTCCCTTGTACATATTTATCTATGAAATTTGTACGTGGATTGCCTAGGACTAGGAAGGGCCGACATAGTATATTTGTTTTTGTAGATCGATTTAGTAAGATGGCTCACTTTATATCATGCCATAAAACAGATGATGCTACTTACACATCGAATTGCTTTAGGGAAGTTCACATTGCATGGAGTTCCAAGAACCATTATAAGTGATAGGGATGTTAAATTCTTAAGTTAATTTTGGCATGTGTTATGGCGTAAGTTAGGCATTATTATTTTCTACTACTTGCCATTGATAAACATATGGACAAATCGAAGTTGTTAATAGAACTTTGATTCAACTGCTTCATTCTTTAATTTCTAGGAAATTTCAATTTTGGTAGGATCTTTTGCCATATGTGGAGTTTGCATATAGTAAGGCTGTTCATAGGACTACACATTGTTCTCCATTTAAAATTGTTTATGGATGTAATCCATTAACTCTTATTGATATAGTTCCTTTGCCTCTTAACAAGCTTGTTAGTGTTAATGGTTCTTCTAAGGCAAATTTGGTTAAAAGACTACATGAATAAGTTAAAGAGAGCATTGAGAAGCAAAATACTAGAGTAACCAAAAGGGTTAACAAAGGAAGAAGGCCAATGGTGTTCCAACCTGGTGATTGGAACCAGGGTTTGGATGCATTTTCATAAGGAAAGGTTTCCAAATCAAAGAAAGCCAAAGCTAAGTCCAAGGGGTGATGGACCGTTTCAAGTACTTGAGAGGATAAACAACAATGCTTAGAAAATTGATTTACAAGGTAAGTATAATGTGAGTGGCACATTTAATGTTGCTGATTTAAATCCTTTTAATGTAGGTGATGATATTGATTCGAGGACGAATCATCCTAAAGAAGGAAGTAATGATATAGATCGGCTAAGGCTTAAAGATGTTGATTTGGTTGGGCTTGATGATAAGGGCAACAAGAAAGAATCAAGGAAGGATCATTAAGTGTGCCACAAGGTCCAATTATAAGGTCAAGGGCTAAGAAGCTTCAAAAGTCCTTAAATGGTTATATGCAAGAGTGGGCTAACAATGAAAGTCTAATAGATTTCAGTCCAAATGAAATTCATAAAGAATGGACTTTGTTTAATGTTCTTAAAATCCAAGTTTATGAAGGCTAAATGGGATTTGTTTAATATTCTTAAAGTCCAAGTTTATGAAGGTTTTGTTTAGCTCTTATCCTATTTCGTTAGATGTTAAAGTTTCCTAGGCTTATAAAGAAACTCATATTAGATCAGATTAGTTAAGTAAGAGTTCTTGATGCAAATCTTACAAGCACAAGGAATTCTACTCCGACTAGGAATCCTACTTGAATTAGGAGTCTTAATCCCATGAGGAGTCCTACTCCAACTAGGAATCCTACTTCTACTAGGAATCTTAGTCCCACGAGGAGTCCTACTCTAGCTAGAAATCCTAATCCAACTAGGATTGTACATGAGCCACTCAAATATGATGGATTAATGACTAGAGCTCACATGAAGAAGTTCAAGGATGCTTTAGGAGTGTTCATGAAGCAAGAGTTGAGGCTTGGGTTGAAGATCCAAAGTCCAAGTGAGATACTCTTATCAACTTAATTTAATATATGGAGGCATGAACAAGTCAAAATAGGCTCAAAATAAACAAGTAAAGCTAATTGGAGTCCAATACTCAAGAATTGGCTGCTTATTACATGTTACTTAAGCCCAAATGTCATGTTTATATATGTGGGCTAGGGTTGGACGAATTTTTAGAGTATTTTTTCATTTAAAGAAGTCTTTTAATAGTTAGGAGTCTTGTTTTAAGTTATCCTTTTAGTTTAGGAGTTCTATTCCTAGTTTTATTGTTATTTGCTTCCTTATTATTATAGAATTAGGTTTTTCTAAGGCCTATATAAGCTAGTACGAATTTCTATGTAAAGTTTGGTTGAATATTGTTTATACTAGAGTCAATTCTCTTCTTTTGTTCTTTATGAACTTTGTGAATTTATCAAGTGAAGGCTTGATATTTTACAAAATTAGTGTAATCTAAACTTTTATTTATATTAAACAACCTTTAATTCTTTATAATTAAGGTTCTTAAATACAAGTTATTTAAGGGTCTTGTTGGGATTTAGAGTTTCTTTACTTGATTAGGTGAACGATCCTTGGTAAAGACATCAACATTGAATATGGGTTTGGCATAAGTTAGCCACGTTCTTATTAATTCTATTCTTCTTAGGACTTTGGATATGTCTTTAAAACATATCAAGTTCATATGCCATTTTTCAGATTATGATTAATTAAATTTTTACTTTCTTTCAAGCTAAAATTGCTTATATCTTGTATTTTTATTTGAATGCAAACTTACTTATCAATGAGTTAATCTATCCTTGTGGCATACTTGGAATTAGGGTTTAAAGAACTTAGTTTTCATTAGGTTCTAATTCTTGATCATCTTACACTCTGATTAGCTGATCCTAGGGTTTGATTTCAAGTTGCTCTTTGGGTTTTCAAGTTAGTGATTCACGGGTTCATAAGTATTAGAGTTCTTAAAGGTTCTTTAACATTTGGTATAAGTGCATTTAGCTCTTGAATTAGGTTACTTATCCTTCTTTAATGTTATTTCATTGTGTTCTTTAAGTCTCCAAGTAGTTTGATTCGTTTATTGATAACAATCTTGATTGCCTCTTCCACGCGCTTTCTCTCCATAGTGGTGTTTATGCTCTCCAGATAAAACCAAACCATCATACTAGACAACGAGGAGTTCACTGGTCCACAACTCTCGTTGTCCTAAATGTTTTGAGCCAAAATAATGAAAACAAGGAAAAATTCATGTAGGCATACCTAATAAAACCCCAGCTCAAATTATATAATTATATGCATCCCAAACATCAAAACACGTGCATTCCCCCTTAGATTAATCAAAAACAACATTTTTTCTTCTTTACGAATGTGGATTTGTGTCTTGTCCTGATAGTTCATCAAGTCATGCACTAATGCCACTGATCAAGCTTGTTAATTACATTCCCATAATTCTTTACGCTAATCCTTATGTCATCAAGAGTCCTCATGCCTAAAGGAATATGGAATAACGGAGATCCTAATGCTGCAAATCCTAAATTGGAATATTAGGGCTTCTCTAGATGATCGCGAACGAATCTTTTGAAGGAAAGAGGGAAGAATAAGAATCGAGGCACGCCTAAATATTTCGATTCAGGATTTGCACTATTGGGACTCCATCCTTCCTTATTCCTCTAGGCACGAGGACTCCTGATGATGCAAGGTTTGGCATAAAGACTCCTCAGAATACAATTGACAAGCTTGATCGATGGCATTGGGCCTTAGCTTGATGATCAAGCAAGAGATGTAAATCCACATGTGTAAGTGAGAAATCATGTTGTTTTCGATTAATCCAAGCATAATTCAAGTTGAATTTGAGCTCTTTGCTGTTTGAAATGCAGATAATGAAGTAATTTGGGTCTGAGTGTTTTTAGGTAGGCCCACGCGATTTTACCATTATTTTTGTTAAGCTGGCTCATATAAGGTTGTTGCCAGTCAACTCCTTTCTCATTCTTTATTTGACTTTAGTTTATTGATCTTTCTTTACTTATTTCTTCATATTTATCTTCTAGTTTATTCTTCTTACGGAATGAGGCTTTCGCACTATAGAAAATGCATGCAACTAAATACTTGAGGCTAATGAGCATAGTATTTCAATTTTCTATCTTGCGGGAAATCCATTTATGAGTTCTTTCAAGAACTTTGTGGACTTATCAATACTCGCGCTAGCGAGCGTAGACTTATCCCTCACGCCATTCCGTTCTCTTGTGTTCTTTGTCTACCATTGTGTTTAAATCAATTCCATTTGATCCTTATACTTAGCTGTATGGAAGTGAACAAAGAAATTGTGATTTCTTTCCTTATTGGATCTGAAATCTTACTTATATTCTCGTTTTGTTTGTTTATTTTGCGTATTTCTTTTTAATCTCTATAATGGTTTGGTTTTACTTGGGGAGCATAAATATGATTGTTGAGTGAAAGCTTATGGAAGCGGTAATCATAAGCACTGATCCAATGCTTCGAAGAATGTGAACAAAGAAAATTAGTTGATCGAGTACTGATATCATTCTCTAAATGATCGTGGATGAATCTTTTGGAGGAAAGAGGGAATGACGAGAACCGAGGCACACCCAGATATTTTTTATTCATGATTTGCACCATTGGGATCTCCATCATTCCTTGCTCCTCTAAGGATGGGGACTCCTAATGACACAAGGATTGACTGAAGGAATTATGGGAGTGCAATTGATAAGCTTGATAGGTGGCTTTAGGAATTAGCTTAACGATCAACCAAGACGAGAACTCATGTCGTTTTCGATAGATTGATATGAATGTGGCTAATTTATGCCAAATTCGCATTCAATGTTGATGTCTTCACCAAGGATCATTCACCTAATCAAGTAAAGATACTCTAACTCCCAACAGGACACTTAAATAACTTGTACTTAAGAACCTTAATTATAAGGAATTAAAGGCCGTTGAACATAAACATAAGTTTAAGTTAAACTAAGTTTGTAAAATACCAAGCCTTCACTTGATAAATTCACCAGGTTCATTAAGAACAACAATTAAAAGACTAGGAATAGAACTCCTAAACTAAAATGATAACTTAAAACAAGACTCCTAACAATTAAAAGACTTCTTTAAATGAACAAATACTTTTGAAATTTGTCCAAACCGTAGTCCATATAACAAACATGACTTGATGAGATAGCTTAAGGAATATGTGATATGCGACCCATTCTTGAGTATTGGACTCCAAATAGCTTGACTTTATCATTTCTCCATATGTTGGATTGAGTTGAGAAGAGAATCTTAAGGCCCATTATCTAGATTAAGCCCCATCTCACTTGGACTTTGTATGAGACTAGGATTCCTAGTGGAAGTTGGATTGCTTTCATCGCTTGAACTCTTAATATCATCAGAACCCATTGCTGGATTAGGATTCCTAGTGCAAATTGGATTCCTTTCATTGCTTGAACTCCTAATATCATCAGAACTGATCGCTGGATTAGGATTCCTAGTGGAATTAGGACTCTTTGTTGAAGTAGGATTCCTTAAGCAAGTAGGATTTGCATCATTAGCTTTACTTATTGGAGTAGAACTTTTTGTGCTACATGGGTTCTTATCACAAATATTTTTATTCATGATTTGCACCATTAGGATCTCCATCATTCCTTGCTCCTCTAAAGACGAGGACTCCTGATAATATAAGGATTGACATAAGGAAACATGGGAGGGCAATTGACAAGCTTGACTGGTGGCATAAGGGATTACCTTGATGATCAAGCATGATGAGAATAAATCCATGCATCAAAGGCAAAACTCATGTTGTTTTCAATTAAACCAAGCATAATACTAGCCGAAATTCGAGCGCTCTAATGTCTGGAATGCATATAACAAAGTAATTTTTGTCGAAGTGTTTTTAGGTAGACCCGCGCGAATTTACCCTTATTTTTATTAAGCTGGCTGATAAAATTTAGGACTACGAAAATTGTTACCAGTCAAGTCCTCTCTTGTTCTTGATTTGACTTTAGTTTATCTATCTTTCTGTATTTATTTATTCACATTTAGCATCTAGTTTCTTCTTCTTATGAAATAAGGCCTTTTGCACTATAAAATCTACAAGCAACTGAATTCTTGAGGCTAATGAGCATATTATTTTAGTTTTCTACCTTGCGGAAAATCGAGTTATGGGTTTTTTGAAGAAACTTTTAGACTTAATCAACACTCACGCTAGAAAGCATAGACTCATCCGCATGTTCATCCTTTCTCTTGTGTTCTTTGTCTACCCTTGTGTTTAAATCAATTCCATTTTATCTTTCCAATTAGCCATATGGAAGATAACAAAGAAGTTGTGATTGCTTTCCTTATCAGATCTGAAATCCTACTGATATTCTCATTCTTTTTATTTATGTTATGTCTCTGATGGGCTACTTATGCAACCTACACCTAAGGCAGTGAACCTATCGATGCGGTCTAGCACTAGTGTGTATCAAGGTCGTATCCTTAGAGATCGAGTGAACCTAAAGTTACTACTAGTCATTATGTTATTTAGTCTGAAATAAGGTGTGAGAAGTCTAAATTAATTAACTAATGCTTATGAATGCAAATAAAGGAACAACAACAACTGACAATCGAAAGATAACCATAACAAAGAAGCAAACTCAAAGGGGACCTAAGTGATGGAATTCTAAGGTTGATTTTATAAACTGCCAATCTTGCTACCCGTGCCTAAATCCTGAATCGAACTCGGCTCCTCTCTCGAGCTCACTAAGTTCCTAAATCTGCACTAACCTAATGGAATCTCTTCTTATCAGATTATTACAGATTAGCATTAAGCGTGATTTAGAACTATTAAGAGTTGTTAATTCTTAATCCGGTGAGTGAATTAACCTTATCTCTAAGTGTTAACGAGCAATTGAAGTCGGGCCGTCGAGCGGTGAGTTGGTGACATGGCGGCACCGAAGCGATGGTGAACCCGTCAGCAAAGAAAAAATGGAAGAGTTGGCAGCAGTTTCTTCGACGCTGTCCATGGCTTTTTCGACAACGGCAACAGCTGCATCTAGTGGCGATCAACTCGCCTGAGAGTGGGCTTTCATTTGGGGGTAGCAGCGGTGGCAATGGTGGCCGAAGGAGTCAGATCCAACGAAGGAAGGTTTGTATAGGCAGCTGGGATGTTGGACTTTTTCGGCCATCTATGGCGAGTTATGGCTGATCGGAGTTTATGTCACAAGCTTTTCCAATAGCACTAATTTTATAGCGATCAGATTCCGTTAGGAAATCAACGTTTAAAACTGTCTGTAATGTATCAGAATGATCGAGGACTGGATCGGAGAATCAGATGCTAGCATCATTGTCTACGCACTGTCCCGAGTCCGAAGGCGCGCTCAGATCATTGATCGGACACCGGGGGCTGAGGAGCAAAGTAAAGGGGTCAACATAACTGTGAGTTAAATCCATATATCTAGTATACTTGTGTCATGCCAAAGTTTTATATAGCAATTTTAATTAATTGATTTATAGATTTAAATTATTTATTTATTTATTATTCATCTAAATAACCATTTTATAGAATTAATAATCTATTTACTATTTATATATCATTTTCCATATTATTAATATTATGATTGCATATTGACTCGGGATGAGATGGCAGTAGAACATGCTACCTGATGGATTGCATCAACACCGCATGCATGCCGGTATAGATCTAAGAAAGGTAGTAAAAGAATACTTTTGAGACTTGCCCCGGTCGAGTTCAATTCTCTAGGCTGTGAAGTTTGGATTGTCGGATTAAATGTCCCTGGTCGAGCGTTTGTGACAGCTTGACCTGAAGAAGCGGTCCGACAAGGGCGGGAAGTGGATGCCGGGGCAAAGATAAGATGCTTGGACAAGGAGCGACTTCTTGTAGGATTCTAGGATGGTAGCACTCTAATGAATGAGGGTACATGAATGAATCAAATTGCATATCAAAATGGGGCAGAAATGATTAATAACATATATGTAAAGGGTTGGAACTAATCACATGAGGCGCCTTTTGGTTGCTTGGGTGTAGAATTGTAGGAACTTCAAAGTTAAATGTGCTTGATTCAGAGAAATTCCAGGTGGGAAGTTCTCGAACCCGCCAAAGGGACAAAACCATGAGGCCAATGGAGGGCCAAAGCGGATAATATCTCATGTGATCTGGTTCCGGATCATTACAGTGTTGCTCTCTGGGCACCGACTTTCCAATAGCACTAGGCAGCTGGGATGTTGGACTTTTCCGGCCATCTCATGCGAGTTATGGCTGATTGGAGTTCATGGATGAACTCCCCTTATCATAAGCTTTCCAATGGCATTAATATTGCAACGATCGGACTCCATTGGGAAATCGATGGTTGAAAGTGTTTGTGATGTATCGGAATGATCAGAGACTGGATCATAGAATCAGATGCTAGAATCATTGTCTGCGCATTGTCTCGAGTCTGTAGGCGCGCTCGGATCATCGATCAGACTTCGGTGGCTGAAGGCGAGTCAACCAATTTATCAAGCGTCTCAATAATCCATCGTTTTAACCCGCTCCACCTGAGGCTTAGGAGCAGAGCAAGGAGGTCATCAGAACTGTGAGTTAAAGTCATATATTTGGTATACTTGTGTCATGCCAAAATTTTATATAGCAATTTTGATTCATTGATTTATAGATTTAAATTATTTATTTATTTATTATTCATTTAAATAATCATTTTATGAAATTAATTATCTATTTACTATTTATATATCATTTTCCACATCATTAGTATTATGATTGCATATTGACTTGGGATGAGATGACGGTAGAACATGCTACTTGATGGATTACATCAGGACTGCGTGCGCACCGATATAGATCTGAGAAAGGTAGTAAAAGAATATTTTTGAGACTTGCCCTGGTCGAGTTCAACTCTCTGGGCTGTGAAGTTTGGATTGACAAATTAAAGGTCCCTGGTCGACCGTTGCTCTCTAGGTGCCGGCTTTATTGGGAATCAAGTGACCAGACTAGATTCAAACACCCTAGTCGAGCTCCGCTCTCTAGGAGCCAATCCTATTAGAGTGAGATAGCCGAAAGACTGTTAGTGTTAGGGTTAGGATTCTGCTGAGGTACTCATCCCATAACGTCTAAATTATATTTTACTAAATCATGGCATGATATGTGTTTTAATATGATATAATATTTTATTCTGATTAAATTAATATTTTATTGAGATGGTTGTATTTAGGTTTTTTTGGATTATATGATTTTAACTCACTTTCGCGACTGACAGTCTCAAATTTAATTATTTTTTCAGTGTTTGTTAGTTTTCCCGCAGTTGTTCTCCCCTGGCAGCCCGACTTCCTTCATCTTCGATTTTAATGTAACTAATTTTATTTGTATGTTTGATTTTTTTAGGATTCTAGATTCTCCAAAGTAGTAGTTTCAAAAGTTATTATTTTATTTTGGCATGTTAAACCAGGTATTGCCTAATTTGTGCTGACATACTGAATTAAATATGTAGTATCTGGATGGTTAAAAGTTAGTTATGAAAAAATTTTATAATGGACAGAATTTGAATTATACTTTGATTAAGTTAGTGAATTGTCAGGCTTGCTACGGGTTTTAGTGGCCTTACGCCTACCTATTCCCTAGCACCGATCACAGGCCCACAGATTAGGTTGTGACAATATTCATTAGTTTGTCAATAGATATTCATCATTAATGAAAATCATACCACTAATTTATTCAAATCAACATATATAATATAGACATAACATAAATCATCCTTATACAGATGGTAAACAAAAAAGATATCAAGCTAAAATTATACTATAGATATTTGTATTTATATTTAACAGGAAAACATTTACTTATTATCTCTCACATGGACACATAAGCGACTCTAGAAAGAAGAGTCACTAGAAGGAGCAACAGAAGCATAAGTAGATGGCTCTACTTACTGTCTTTTCGTCAAAAGAGGTACATGTAGTGATGGCAAAGGCGAAAGCGAAGGCAAAGGCAATGGGGATAGTGATGGATATGGTGATGGTGCTAGAGGTGGTGCCACCAAATGTGAAGTCAAAGGAGTTTGTGACTATGGAGCACGACCTGATGTTGATCTACACCTATAAATGTCATTTTCTACTCGACATGTCTACAAAAAAACATAACAAATAATAAAAGCATAAAAAATAAATAGAAAATGATAAATGTGGCACATCGGTAAATAATAAATATTAAAATACCCATTTACAAAGTACAATACTGAAAACAAATACAATTACATTAATTATTATCACTAGTATCCACATTTTCTTCACTTTCATCTTCATCTAGAACTTTAGATTTTGACTTGAGTACCATATCATCTGAATCTCAGCTTCGTAATCATCTAAATCAACAGATTCTCCATGTAAAATGTGTATTGGAATAACTTGCTCTTGAATAGGTAGTTGGAGATTAGTAGGCTCGTCTTCTTGGAATATCGTGATAGTGACAACTTGTTCCTCAACAGCTTCAGGTACATCCACAGTGGGCCTCGCTTTAACTTTGGAAACTGCCCACCAGTCACACTTATCTTTTCTCAAACCAGAATAAGGTACATAATATACATGTGCAACTTGCATTGTAAGAATGGATGATTCATACTTGTTGAGCTTGTGCCTATGGTTCACATCCACTAGGTTTATTAACCCTCATCTCAACATTTTTAGTTGGTTCAAACCATTCACACTTGAATAGAACAGTGGCTTAATTGGTAGTCTTGTGTTTTCCAATCATAGAACCTCTGTTAAGCGTCCATAATAGTCGCTCTCAATCTTGCTATAATTAGTGCCCTGTATACAAACTTCACTTTTTGTTGCGGACATCATCAAACCATGTAATTCGATATGAAATTTATAGCTATTAATTAAATAAATAGGAAATGATTCTACGGTATATAAAGGGCCTTTAGCAAGATCCTTGATGAACTCATTATCAATGTTATGACGCGCCTAATAATGAAAGCAACGTAAAGGCATCAGAAATTTAATACTTCATTTGCACAATTAATTATTTTCATAAACAATAATTCACCTACATAATTCTCAAATGGTCCCACAAAATCATTGTCAAGCTTAACATCAAGCTCGGCATCAATAATGTAAGGTGACACCTTTTTCAACTCATCAATATACAACCTACACATCAAGTTTGTATTAGTAATTGTAACACACAGGTGTATCATAACAAAATAAGTTTTTTTTTGAAAGACTTACATCAAATATGGATCAACCTCCTCGCAATTTAATAAAATATATTTTCGTGCAGCTTCAATGTCAGACAACCTCCTTACTTTTTATCATCCATACGATCGACCAGGAAGTCCGAGTATTAAAAGTTCTCCTTTAACCTCTTCAACATCCCCACCGTCATCATTTCTAAGCACTTTTTTTAGTCTCATATACACATGGGGCTAAAAATAATATGAACAGAAATTTGATGCTTCTTCTACTAAGTATGTATTACATATTGAAGCTTCTACCTTTATCTTATTAGTGACATTCTTTTTCAAGTGTCCAAGAAATCTAGATAAGAATGACTAAATAATATTATATAAGTATTATTTTATGATAATAAATAATATTATCAAAAAATTACTTCTTTTACCTTTCAAATGGATACATCCATCGGTATTGGACTCGACCAACAATTGTTGCTTCATAAGGCAACTGTATCGAAAGATGCTCCATAAAGTCGAAAAAACCAAGAAGGAATATACGCTCCAATTTGCAAATTATTGGAATGTCTTTCAAGTCTCTCCATGTTTACCACTTTAATTGCGGTTGAAGCTAAGTCTTTGAAAAAAAAAGGCGAAACTCTGTCATAGCTTGCCACACATTTACAGACATGAGTTCATGAAATGCTATGGAAATTAACTTCTATATAAACACATGACAACTGTGGCTCTTCATCCCAAACATCTTTAATTTTTTCATGTCTACACCATGCTCCATATTTTAAATATAACCATTAGGAAATCTAAGATTTTTCACCCATTCAAACAGTGCTTGTTTCCCAGGTTTATCTAATGTGTATCATGCTTTCAGATATTTCCTTATAGCTTCATTCTTCTCCAACCCAAGCCTTCGACACAACTTCTTCATGTCTTCTCTTGCCTTCTCATTATCTTTAGTTTTTCCCTCAATATTCACAACAGTGTTAAAAATATTTTCAAACACATTTTTCTCAATTTGCATCGCATCTAGGTTATGTATAATGAGATTAGAATTCCAGTATGGCAAATCTCAAAAGATACTTCTTTCCTTCCCACCATACTCCTTGCAAATGGGACCATTAATCTCTTTAGCATCAAGTTTAGTGACTTTCCTAAATCCTAAATCATCTAGCTCTTGCAAGATTTGATCACTTGTCCTTATAGGTGGTGCTGGTGATATCTCCTTTCTATTTTTTAGGAACCAATTTTTATTCCATTTGAAAGGAAGATCAAGGGAGGAGAAACTTATGATGATTGTCAAACCAAGATGTCTTTCGACCGTTGCTCAAATTGAATGCTTGTAAATGTCCTATACAATAAGGACAAGCAAGTTTCTCAGCCATGCTGTAGCACGACAACATTGAGTCTGGAGGAAATTAATGATGGTCCATAAAAGAGCTGCTCTCATTTAAAAATTATGCTTTCTAGACACATCATATGTTTGGACACCCACATCCTAAAGATACTTCAATTCATCAATTAAATCTTGAAGAAAAATATTTAAAATGTGTATATTTATGAATTTGAGAAAACAACACCAAATAGTGCTAATAATTTAGTATGAGAAAATGACCCCGTAAAAGTGGTATATTTATCAATATAAGAAAATAACCCAGTAAAAGAACGTGTATATTTATGAATCTGAGAAAACAACCCCGTAAAAGTAGTGTAATTGGAAGTCTAAAAAAAAACCTCGTAGAACGGGTAAATTTTTTAATATGAGAAAACAACCTCGTAGAATGGGTAAATTCTTTAATATGTGAAAACAACCCTGTAATACGTGGATATTTATGAATCTGAGGAAATAACTCCATAATTGTGATATATTTGTGAATATGAGAAAACAACCACTTAAATGGGTTAATCTTATAATATAAGAAAACAACCCCATGAAAGGGATATATTTTTCGATATAAGAGAATAACTCCGTAAAACGCATATATTTATGAATTTGACAAAAAGAGACCATAATAATGCTAATAATTTAATATGAGAAAATGACCCCATAAATATATCATTATAAGAAAATAACCCTGTAAAACTTGTATATTTATGAATCTGAGAAAATAATCCTATAAAAGTAGTGTAATTGCGAGTCTGAGATAATAGCCTCGTAGAATAAGTAAATTTTTTAATATGTGAAAACAACCTTATAGTACGAAGATATTTATCAATTGGAGCAAATAATCCCATAATTTTGTTATATTTGTAAGTATGAGAAAACAACCCCTTAAATGGGTTAATTTTATACTATGAGAAAATAATCCCGTAAAAGAGGTATATTTGTCGATATAAGAAAATAACCCCATAAAACGTGTATATTTATGAATTTGAGAAAACAAGCCCATAATAGTGCTAATAATTTAATATGAGAAATTGTCCCGTAAAAGTTGTATATTTATCAATATAAGAAAATAATCCCATATAACGAGTATATTTATGAATCTCAGAAAACTCCGTAAAAGTAGTGTAATTGCGAGTCTAAGAAAATAGCCTTATAGAACAGGAAAATTTTTTAATATGAGAAAATACCATCTTAGAAAGGGTAAATTTTTTAATATGAGAAAACAACCTCGTAATACGGGGATATTAATCAATCGGAGAAAGTAACCCTGTAATTTTGATATGTTTGTGAGTATGAGGAAACAACCCCTTAAATGGGTTAATTTTATAATATGAGAAAACAACCCCCTAAAAACGGTATATTTGTCAATATAACAAAATAACCCCGTAAAACGTGTATATTTATGAATTTGAGAAAACAACCTCATAATAGTGCTAATAATTTAATATAAGAAAACGACTTCGTAAAAGTGGTATTTCCATCAATATAAGAAAATAACTTTGTTAGTCGTGTATATTTATGAATCTTATAAAACAATCCCGTAAAAGTAGTATAATTGCAAGTCTAAGAAAACGACCTCGTAGAATGGGTAAATTTTTTAATATGTGAAAACAACCTCGTAATATGGGGATATTTATGAATCTGAGGAAATAACTCCGTAATTCTGGTATATTTATGAGTATGAGAAAACAACCCCTTAAATGGGTTAATTTTATAATATGAGAAAACAACCCCATAAAATGGGTATATTTTTCAATATAAGAAAATTAACCTCGTAAAATGTGTATATTTATGAATTTGAGAAAACAACCCCGTAATAGTGATATATTTATAAATATTAGCAAACAACCCCTTAATACGGAGTTGTTTTCTCATATTAAAAAATTTACCCCTTCTACAAGGCTGTTTTTTTATATTAAAAAATTTACTCATTCTACGATGCTGTTTTCTCAACCTCGCATTTACACTACTTTTACGGGGTTGTTTTCTCATATTCATAAATATCCACGTCTTATGGGGTTATTTTCTTATATTAATAAATATACCACTTTTACGGTGTCGTTTTCTCATATTAAATTATTAGCACTGTTATGGGGTTACTTCTCAAATTCATTAATATATACATATTACGGGGTTATTTTCTTATATCGACAAATATATCCTTTTTACGCGGTTGTTTTCTCATATTATAAAACCGTCATGTTTAAGAGATTGTTTTCTCATACTCACAAATATACCAAAATTGCAGGATAATTTCTCCGATTGATAAATATCCCTGTATTACGGGGTTGTTTTTAATATTTATAAATATATCCCTCTTATGGGGTTTCTTTCTTATTTGAAAAATTTACTCCTTTTTCGAGGCTGTTTTCTTAGAACCGCAATTACACTACTTTTACGGGATTATTTTCTTAGATTCATAAATATACACGCTTTATGGGGTTATGTTCTTATATTGATAAATATACCACTTATATGGAGTCATTTTCTCATATTAAATTATTAGCACTATTATGGGCTTGTTTTCTCAAATTCATAAATATACTCGTTTTATAGGGTTACTTTCTTCTATTGACAAATATACTCCTTTTTTGGGATTATTTTCTCATAGTATAAAATTAACCCATTCAAGGGTGTTTTCTCATACTCACAAATATACCACAATTACGGAGTTATTTCCTTAGATTCATAAATATCGTCGCGAGATTGTTTTCACATATTAAAAATATTATCCCTTGTATGAGGTTGTTTTCTCATATTAAAAAATTTACCCGTTCTACGAGGTTGTTTTCTTAGACTCGTAATTACACTACTTTTACGTTGTTGTTTTCTTAGATTCATAAATATACACATTTTTACGGGGTTATTTTCTTATATTAATAAATATACCAATTCAACGGGGTCATTTTCTCATACTAAATTATTAGCACTATTATGGTGATATTTTCTCAAATTCATAAATATACACGTTTTACAGGGTTATTTTCTTATATTGACAAATATACCACTTTTATGGGGTTGTTTTCTCATATTATAAAATTAAACCATTTAAGGAGTTGTTTTCTCATACTCACAAATATACCAAAAGTATGGGGTTATTTTCTCTAATTAATAGATATACCCGTATTGCGGGGTTGTTTTCTAATATTTATTAATATATCCCTCTTATGGGGTTGTTTTCTCATTTTAAAAAGTTTACTTCTTCTACGAGGCTGTTTTCTCAGACTCGCAATTACACTACTTTTACAGGGTCGTTTTCTCAGATTCATAAATATACATGTTTCATAGAGTTATTTTCTTACATTGAGAAATATACCATTTTTACATGGTTGTTTTAGCATATTAAATTATTAGCACTATTTTGGGGTTATTTTCTCAAATTCATAATATACACGTTTTACGGGGTTATTTTCTTATATCGACAAATTTACCCCTTTTATGGAGTTACTATCTCATATTATAAACTTAACCCATTTAAGGGTTTGTTTTTTCATACTCACAAATATATCATAATTACGGGGTTATTTTTTCCGATTGATAAATATCCCCGTACTACAGGCTCGTTTTCTAATATTTATAAGTATACCTGTCTTAAGCAGTAGTTTTCTCATACTAAAAAATTTACCCCTTCTACGAGGCTGTCTTCTTAGACTCTATACTGCTTTTACGGGGTTCTTTTCTCAGATTCATAAATATACGTATTTTACGAGGTTATTTTCTTATATTGATAAATATACCACTTTTACGGAGTCGTTTTCTCATATTAAATTACTAACTCTATTATGGGATCGTTTTCTAAAATTCATAAATATACACATTTTACGGGGTTATTTTCTTATGTTGACAAATACACCTATTTTATGGAGTCGTTTTCTCATATTATAAAATTAACCCCATTTAAGGTGTAGTTTTCCCATACTCACAAATATACCAAAATTACGAAGTTATTTTCTCCGATTGATAAATATCCCCGTATTACGGGGTTGTTTTCTCAAATTCATAAATATAAGCGTTTTACGGGGTTATTTTCTTATATTGACAGATATACCACTTTTATGGGGTTGTTTTCTCATATTATAAAATTAATCCATTTTAGGGGTTGTTTTCTCATACTCACAAATATACCAAAATTACGGGATTATTTTCTCCGATTGCTAAATATCCCCGTATTACGGGGTTATTTTCTCATATTAAAAAATTTACTCCTTCTACGAGGCTGTTTTCTCAGACTCGCATTTACACTACTTTTACAGGGTTGTTTTCTCATATTCATAAATATATACGTCTTATGGGGTTATTTTCTTATATTGATAAATATACTACTTTTACAGGATCGTTCTCTCATATTAAATTATTAGAATTATTATAGGGTTGTTTTCTCAAATTTATTAATTTACACATTTTACGGAGTTATCCTCTCATATCGAGAAATATACCCCTTTTACGGGATTGTTTCCTCATATTATAAAATTATCCTATTTAAGAGGTTGTTTTTCATACTCACAAACATAGCAAAATTGCGGGGTTATTTTCTCCGATTGATAAATATCCCTGGATTATGGGGTTGTTTTCTCATATTAAAAAATTCACCCCTTCTCCAAGGCTGTTTTCTAAGACTCACGATTACACTATTTTTATGGAGTTGTTTTCTCAGATTCATAAATATACACGTTTACGAGGTTATTTTCTTATATTGATAAATATACCACTTTTACGGGGTCGTTTTCTTATATTAAATCATTAGCACTATTATGGGGTTGTTTTCTCAAATTCATAAGAATATATGTTTTACGGGGTTATTTTCTTATATTGACAAATATACCCCTTTTACGAGGTTGTGTTCTCATATTATAAAATTAACCAATTTAAGGGGTTGTTTTCCCATACTCACAAATATACCAAAATTACGGGGTTTTTTACTCTTCTACGAGGCTGTTTTCTCATATTAGAAATTTACCCGTTCTACAAGGCTGATTTCTTAGACTTGCAATTACACTACTTTTACGGGGTTGTTTTCTCATATTCATAAATATACACGTTTTACAGAATTATTTTCTTATATTGATAAATATACCATTTTTACGGGATTATTTTGGTATATTAAATTATAAGCAGTATTATGGGGTTGTTTTATCAAATTCATAAATATACACTTTTTACGGGATTATTTTCTTATATTGATAGATACACCCTTTTTACGGAGTTGTTTTCTCATATTCTAAAATTAACATATTTAAGGGGTTGTTTTCTCATATTCACAAATATACCACAATTACGGGGTTATTTTCTAAGATTCATAAATATACATGTTTTATGGGGTTATTTTCTTATGTTGACAAATTTACCCTTTTACGGAGTTGCTTTCTCATATTATAAAATTAATCCATTTAAGAGGTTGTTTTCTCATACTCACAAATATACCAAAATTACGGGATTATTTTTTCCGATTGATAAATATCCTCTTATTACGGGGTTGTTTTCTCATATGAAAAAAATTTACCCTTCTACGCTGTTTTCTCAGACTCGCAATTACACTACTTTTACGAGGTTGTTTTCTCATATTCATAAATATATATGTTTTACGGGATTATTTTCTTATATTGATAAATAAGCCACTTTTACAGGGTTGTTTTCTCAAATTTATAAATATAAACATTTTACGAGATTATTTTCTTATATAGACAAATATACTCCTTTTACAGGGTTCTTTTTATATTATAAAATTAATTCATTTATGGGGTTGTTTTCTCATACTACCAAATATACCAAAATTACGGTGTTATTTTCTCCGATTGATAAATATCCCCGTACTATGGGATTGTTTTCTCATATTAAAAAATTTACGCCTTCTTCGAGGCTGTTTTCTCAAACTCGTAATTACACTACTTTTACGGGGTTGTTTTCTCATATTCATAAATATACAGGTTTTATAGGATTATTCTCTTATATTGATAAATATACCACTTTTACGGGGTTATTTTATTATATTGACAAATATACCCCTTTTACGGGATTGTTTTCATATATTATAAAATTAACCCATTTAAGGAGTTATTTTCTCATACTCACAAATATACCAAATTTACGGTATTATTTTCTCCGATTTATAAATATCCCCATAATACGGGGTTGTTTTCATATATTAAAAAATTTACCACTTCTACAAGGTTGTTTTCTCATATTAAAAAATTTACATGTTCTACGAGGTTGTTTTCTTAGACTCTCAATTACCCTACTTGTATGGGATTGTTTTCTCAGAATCATAAATATACACGTTTTATAGAGTTATTTTCTTATTTTGATAAAAATACCATTTTCACGGGGTCATTTCATCATATTAAATTATTAGCACTATTTTGAGGGTTATTTTTTAAATTTATAAATATATGATTTTACGGGGTTATTTTTTTATATTGACAAATATAATCCTTTTACGGGGTTGTTCTCTCATATTATAAAATTAACCCATTTAAGGGGTTGTTTTCTCATACTCACAAATATACCAAAATTACGGTGTTATTTTCTTCGATTGATAAATATCCCCCAGGTTATTGTGTTTTTCTCTCATATTAAAAATTTACTCCTTCTAAGAGGTTGTTTTCTCAAACTTGCAATTACACTACTTTTACGGGGTTGTTTTCTCATATTCATAAATATATAGGTTTTACGAGATTATTGTCTTATGTTTATAAATAAACCACTTCTATAGGATCGTTTTCTCATATTAAATTATTAGCACTATTTTGGGGTTGTTTTGCCAAATTCATAAATATACACGTTTTACGGGGTTATTTTCTTTATCGACAAACATACCCCTTTTACGGGGTTGTTTTCTCATACCCACAAATATACCACAATTATGGAGTTATTTTCTCAGATTGATAAATATCCCCGTATTACAGGCTCGTTTTCTAATATTTATAAATATACTCCTCTTATGCAGTTGTTTTCTCATATTAAAAAATTTACCCCTTCTACGAGGCTGTTTTCTTAGACTCGCAATTACACTACTTTTACGAGGTTATTTTCTCATATTTATAAATATACAAGTTTTACGGGGTTATTTTCTAATATTGACAAATATACTACTTTTACGGGGTTGTTTTCTCATACTCCCAAATATACCAAAATTACAGGATTATTTTCTCCGATTGATAAATATCCCCGTATTACGGAGTTGTTTTCTCGTATTGAAAAACTTACCCCTTCTACGAGGCTGTTTTCTTAGACTCGCCATTAAAATACTTTTACGGGGTTATTTTTTAAATTGATACATATATCACTTTTACGACGTCGTTTTCTCATATTAAATTATTAGCACTATTATGGGCTTATTTTCTCAAATTCATAAATATAAAGGTTTGATGGGGTTATTTTCTTATATCGACAAATATACCACTTTTACGGGGTTGTTTTCTCATATTATAAAATTAACCGATATAAGGGGTTTTTTCTCATATTCACAAATATATAAAAAATACGGGGTTATTTTCTCCGATTGATAAATATTCCGTATTACAGGTTATTTTCTCATATTAAAAGATTTACCGCTTCTACGAGGCTATTTTCTCATACTCGCAATTACACTACTTTTACAGGGTTGTTTTCTCATATTCATAAATATACACCTTTTACGAGGTTATTTTCTTATATTGATAAATATATCACTTTTATGATGTCATTTTCTCATAGTAAATTATTAGCACTATTATGGGATTGTTTTCTCAAATTCATTAATATACACGCTTTATATCGACAAATATGCCCCTTTTACGGGTTTGTTTTCTCATATTATAAAATTAACCCATTTAAGGGGTTGTTTTCTTATACTCACAAATCTACCAAAATTACGGGGTTGTTTTTTCATACTTACAAATATACAAAATTACGGGGTATTTTCTTTCATTGATAAATATCCCTGTATTACGGGATTGTTCTATAATATTTATAAATGCTTGCGAGGTTGTTTTCTCCAATTTTTAAATATCCCAGTATTACGGGGTTGTTTTCTCACATTCCCAAATATACCAAAATTACGGGATTATTTTCTCCGATCGATAAATATCCCCGTATAATGGTGTTGTTTTCTCATATTAAAAAATTTACCCCTTTTACGAGGCTGTTTTCTTAGACTCGCAGTTCCACTACTTTTACGCGGTTATTTTCTCAGATTCATTATTATACACGTTTTATGGAGTTATTTTCTTATATTTACAAATATACCACTTTTACGAGATTGTTTTCTCATATTAAATTATTAATATTATTCTGGGTTTATTTTTTCAAATTCATAAATATACACATTTTCCGGGATTATTTTCTTAAATTGACAACTATACCCCTTTTACAGGGGTTGTCTTCTCATATTATAAAATTAACCCACTTAAGGGGTTGTTTTCTCATAGTCAGAAATATACCAAAATTACGAGGTTATTTTCTCCGATTGATAAATATCCCCGCATTACGGGGTCATTTTTTCATCTGAAAAAATTTACACCTTCTACGAGCCTATTTTCTCAGACTCGCAATTACACTACTTTTACGAGGTTGTTTTCTCATATTCATAAATATACACGTTTTACGAGGTTATTTTCTTGTATTGATAAATATATCACTTTTACAAGGTCATTTTCTCATATTAAATTATTAGCACTATTATGGGGTTGTTTTCTCAAATTCATTAATATACACGCTTTACGGAATTATTTTGTTATATCGACAAATATACCCCTTTTACGAGGCTATTTTCTTAAATTATAAAATTAACCCATTTGAGGGTTGTTTTCTCATACTCACAAATATACCACAATTACGGGGTTATTTTCTCTGAATGATAAATATCCCCGTATTACGGGCTCGTGTTCTAATATTTATAAATATACCCCTCTTACGTGGTTGTTTTCTCATACCCCTTATACGAGGCTGTTTGCTTAGACTCGCAATTACACTACTTTTACGAGGTTATTCTCTCAGATTCATAAATAGATACGTTTTACGGGATTATTTTCTTATATTGACAAATATACTACTTTTATGGGGGTTGTTTTCTCATACTGCTAAATATACCAAAATTTCGAGATTATTTTCTCCGATTAATAAATATCCCCCTATTACGGGGTTGTTTTCTCATATTAAAAAATTTACCTCTTCTACGAGGTTGTTTTCTCATACTCGCAATTACACTACTTTTACGGGTATATTTTCTTAGATTCATAAAAATACATGTTTTATGGGGTTATTTTCTTATATTGATAAATATACCACTTTTACGAGGTCTTCTTCTCATATAAATATTATTAGCACTGTTATGGGCTAATTTTCTCAAATTCATAAATTCACGCATTTCACGGGGTTATTTTCTTATATCGACAAATATACCCTTTTTACGGGATTGTTTTCTAATATTCTAAAATTAACCATTTAAGGGTTTGTTTTCTCATACTCACAAATATACCATAGTCACGGGGTTATTTTCTTCGATTGATAAATATTCCCATATTACGGGCTTGTTTTCTAATATTTATAAATATACTCCTCTTACACGGTTGTTTTCTTATATTAAAAAATTTACCCCTTCTACGAGACTGTTTTCTTAGTCTCGCATTTATACTACTTTTATGAGGTTGTTCTCTCAGAATCATAAATATATAAGTTTTACAAGGTTATTTGCTTACATTGACAAATATACAACTTTACGGGAATATTTTCTCATATAAAATTATTAGTAGTGTTTTAGGGTTATTTTCTCAAATTTATAAATATACACGTATTACGAGGTTATTCTCTAATATGGACAAATATACCCCTTTTACGAGGTTGTTTTCTCATATTATAAAATTTACCTATTTTACGGGTTATTTCTCATACTCACAAATCTACTCAAATTACGGGGTTATTTTCTCCGATTGATAAATATCCTCGTATTACGGTGTTGTTTTCTTATATGAAAAAACTTACCCATTCTATGAGGCTGTTTTCTGAGACTCGCAATTACACTACCTTTACGGGGTTGTTTTCTCATATTCATAAATATACACGTTTTACGGGATTATTTTCTTATATTGATAAATATACCACTTTTACGGGATCATTTTCTTATATTAAATTATTAGAATTATTATGGGGTTGTTTTCTAAAATTCATAAATATACACGTTTTACAAGATTATTTTCTTATATTGACAAATATATCCCTTTTACAGGGTTGTTTTCTCATACTATAAAATTAACCCATTTAAGGGGTTGTTTTCTCATAATTACAAATGTACCACAATTAAAGAGTTATTTTCTCCTATTCATAAATATCCCCGTATTACGGGGTTGTTTTCAAATATAAAAAATTTACTCCTTCTACGAGGTTGTTTTCTCATATTCATTAATATACATGTTTTACGGGATTATTTTCTTATATTGATAAATATACCACTTTAACGGAGTCATTTTCTTATTTTCAATTATTAGCAATGCCAGGACTTGTTTCTCAAATTCATAAATATATACGTTTTACGGGTTTATTTTCTTATGTCGACAAATATAACCCTTTTACAGGATTGTTTTCTCATGTTATAAAATTAACCCATTTAAAGGGTTATTTTCTCATACTCACAAATATAGCAAAATTACGGGATTATTTTCTCCGATTGATCAATATCCCCGTATTACGGGGTTGTTTTCACATATTAAAAAATTTACCCTTTCTTCGAGGCTGGTTTCTCATATTAAAGAATTTACCTGTTCTACGAGTCTGTTTTCTAAGACTTGCAATTACACTACTTTTATGGGGTTGTTTTCTCAAATTCATAAGTTTTACGGGGTTATTCTCTTATATTGATAAATATATCACTTTTATAGGGTTATTTTCTCATATTAAATTATTAATTATGGGGTTATTTTTTCATATTCATAAATATACTAAAATTACGGGGTTGTTTCCTCTGATTGATAAATATCGCCGTATTACAGGGTTGTTTTCTCAGACTTGCAATTACACTACTTTTACGCAGTTATTTTCTCATATTTATAAATATACATGTTTTACGGGATTATTTTCTTATATTGATAAATATACCACTTTTAATAGAGTCATTTTCTCATATTAAATTATTAGCACTATTAGGGGGTTGTTTCTCAAATTCATAAATATACAGGTTTTACGGGGTTATTTTCTTATATTGACAAATATACCCCTTTTACGAGGTGGTTTTCTCATATTATAAAATTAACACATTCAAGGGGTTGTTTTCTCATAATCACAAATATACCAAAATTACAGGTTATTTTCTCCGATTGATAAATATCCCCGTATAACAGGGTTGTTTTCTCACATTAAAAAATTTACCCCTTCTACGAGGCTGTTTTCTCATTCTCGCAATTACACTCTTTTTACGCAATTACTTCTCATATTGATAAATATACACGTCTTATAGGGTAATTTTCTTATATTGATAAATATACTATTTTTACGAAGTCGTTTTATCATATTAAACTATTAGCACTATTTAGGAGTTGTTCTCTCAAATTCATAAACATATACGTTTTACGGGGCTATTTTTTTATATCGATAAATATACCCCTTTTACGGGTTGTTTTCTCATATTATAGAATTGACCCATTGAAGGGGTTGTTTTCTCAAACTCACAAATATACCACAATTACGGGGTTATTTCCTTAGATTCATAAATATCCCCATATTACGAGGTTGTTTTCACATATTAAAAGATTTACCCCTTCTACGAGCCTGTTTTCTCATATTAAAAATTTTACCCGTTCTACGTGGCTGTTTTCCTAGACTCGCAATTACACTACTTTTACAGGGTTGTTTTCTCAGATTCATAAATATACATATTTTTTGCGGTTATTTTCTTATATTAAGAAATATACCACTTTTACGGGGTCGTTTTCTCATATTAAATTATTAGCACTATTCTAGTGTTGTTATAAATATACATGTTTTACGGGATTATTTTCTTATATCGACAAATATGTCCCTTTTACGGGGTTGTTTTCTCATATTATAAAATTAATCCATTTAAGAGGTTGTTTTCTCATATTCACAAATATACCACAATTACGGGGTTATTTCCTCAGATTCCTAAATTTCCCCGTAATTATTTTCACATATTAAAAAAACTTACCCCCTCTCCTAGGAAGTTTTCTCATATTAAAAAATTTACCCGTTCTACGAGGTTATTTTTTTGGACTCGCAATTACACTACTTTTAATGGACTATTTTTAAGATTCATAAATATACACGTTTTACGAGGTTATTTTCTTATATTGATAAATCTACCACTTTTACAGGGTCCTCTTCTCATACTAAATTATTAGCACTATTATGGTGTTGTTTTCTCAAATTCATAAATATACACGTTTTACGGAGTTATTTTCTTATATTGACAAATATGTCCCTTTTACGGGGTTGTTTTCTCATATTATAAAAATAAACCATTTAAGCGGTTGTTTTCTCATACTCACAAATATACTAAAATTATGGGGTTCTATTATCCGATTGATAAATATTCCCGTATTATGGGGTTGCTTTCTAATACTTATAAATATACCCCTCTTACGGGGTTGTTTTCTCATATTAAAAAATTTACTCCTTCTACGAGGCTGTTTTTTCAAGCTCGCAATTACACTACTTTTACGGGGTTGTTTTCTCAGATTTATAAATAAACACGTTTTACGAGATTATTTTCTTATATTGAGAAATATACCACTTCACAGGGTCGTTTTCTCATATAAAATTATTAGCACTATTCTGGAGTTGTTTTCTCAAATTTATAAATATAAACATTTTACGGGGTTATTTTCTTATATGGACAAATATACCCATTTTACAGGGTTCTTTTCTTATATTATAAAATTAATTCATTTAAGGGGTTATTTTCTCATACTACCAAATATACCAAAATTACGGTGTTATTTTCTCCGATTGATAAATATCCCCGTATTATGGGATTGTTTTCTCATATTAAAAAATTTACGCCTTCTTCAAGGCTGTTTTCTCAAACTCGTAATTACACTACTTTTACAGGGTTGTTTTCTCATATTCATAAATATACACGGTTTACGGGATTATCTTCTTATATTGATAAATATACCACTTTTACGGGGTTATTTTCTTATATTGACAAATATACCCCTTTTACAGGATTGTTTTGACATGTTATAAGATTAACCCATTTAAGGAGTTGTTTCTCATACTCACAAATATACCAAAATTATGGGGTTATTTTCTCCGATTTATAAATATTCCCGTAATACGAGGTTGTTTCCACATATTAAAAAATTTACCACTTCTACGAGGCTATTTTCTAATATTACAAAATGTACTTGTTCTACGAGGCTATTTTCTTAGACTCACAATTACACTACTTTTACTGGATTGTTTTGTCGGATTCATAAATATACACGTTTTACAAAGTTATTTTCTTATATTGATAAAAATAGCACTTTCACGGGGTCACTTCATCATATTAAATTATTAGCATATTTTGTGGGTTGGTTTTTCAAATTTATAAATATATACATTTTACGGAGTTATTTTTTTATATTGACAAATATAACCCTTTTACGGGGTTGTTTTCTCATATTAAAAATTTAACCCATTTAAGGGATTATTTTCTCATACTCACAAATATACCAAAATTATGGTGTTATTTTCTTCGATTGATAAATATCCTCTCTATTATTTGGTTTTCTCTCATATTAAAAAATTTACCCCTTCTAAGAGGCTGTTTTCTCAGACTTGCAATTACACTACTTTTACGGGGTTGTTTTCTCATATTCATAAATATATAAGTTTTACGAGATTATTGTCTTATATTTGTAAATAAACCACTTCTATAGGATCGTTTTCTCATATTAAATTATTAGCACTATTATGGGGTTGTTCTGTCAAATTCATAAATATACATGTTTTATAGGGTTATTTTCTTTTATCGACAAATATAACCCTTTTACGGGGTTATTTTCTAATACCCACAAATATACCATAATTACAGGGTTGTTTTCTTAGCTTGATAAATATCTCGTATTACAGGCTCGTTTTCTAATATTTATAAATATACTCCTCTTATGTAGTTGTTTTCTCAATATTAATAAATTTACGCCTTCTACAAGGCTGTTTTCTTAGACTCTCAATTACACTACTTTTACGGGGTTATTTTCTCATATTCATAAATATACAAGTTTTACGGGGTTATTTTCTAGTATTGACAAATATATTCCACTTTTACGGGATTATTTTCTCATACTCTCAAATATACCAAAATTACAGGATTATTTTCTTCGATTGATAAATATCCCCGTATTACGAGGTTGTTTTCTTAGACTCGCAATTAAACTACTTTTACGGAGTTATTTTCTTATATTGATATATATATCACTTTTACGAGGTCATTTTCTCATATTAAATTATTAGCACTATTATAGGCTTATTTTCTCAAATTCATAAATATACACGTTTGATGGGGTTATTTTCTTATATCGACAAATATAGCACTTTTACAAGGTTATTTTCTCATATTATAAAATTAACCGATATAAGGGGTTGTTTTTTCATATTCACAAATATATAAAAAATACGGGATTATTTTCTCCGATTGATATATATTCCGTATTACAGGGTTGTTTTCTCATATTAAAAGATTTACCGCTTCTACGAGGCTGTTTTCTCATACTCTCAATTACACTACTTTTACGAGGTTATTTTCTCGTATTCATAAATATACATGTTTTACGAGGTCCTTTTCTTGTATTGATAAATATATCACTTTTATGGGGTCATTTTCTCATATTAAATTATTAGCACTATTATGGGGTTGTTTTCTCAAATTCATTAATATATACGCTTTACGAGATTATTTTCATATATCGACAAATATACCCCTTTTATGGGTTTGTTTTCTCATATTATAAAATTACCCATTTAAGGGGTTGTTTTCTTATACTCACAAATCTACCAAAATTACGGGGTTGTTTTCTCATACTCACAAATATACTAAAATTATGGGGTATTTTCTTTCATTGATAAATATCCCTGTATTACGGGGTTGTTTTCTAATATTTATAAATGCTTGCGAGGTTGTTTTCTTCAATTGATAAATATTCCCGTATTACGGAGTTGTTTTCTCACATTCCCAAATATACCAAAATTTCGGGATTATTTTTTCCGATTGATAAATATCACCGTATTATGGTGTTGTTTTCTCATATTAAAAAATTTACCCTTCTATGAGGTTGTTTTCTCAGACTCGCAGTTCCACTACTTTCACGCGGTTATTTTCTCACATTCATTATTATACACGTTTTACGAGGTTATTTTCTTATATTGAGAAATATATCACTTTTACGAAGTCTTTTTCTCATATAAAATTATACCCCTTTTACGAGATTGTCTTCTTATATCGATAAATATACCCCTTTTACGAGGTTGTTTTCTCATATTATAAAATTTAACCCTTCTACGAGGCTGTTTTCTCATACTCGCAATTACATTATTTTTACGCAGTTATTTTCTCATATTCACAAATATACATGTCTTACGAGGTAATTCTCTTATATTGATAAATATACCAATTTCACGGAGTCATTTTCTCATATTAAATTATTAGCACTATTTGGGGTTTGTTTTCTCAAATTCTTAAATATACATGTTTTACAAGGTTATTTTCTTATATCGACAAATATACCCCTTTTACGGGTTGTTTTCTCATATTATAGAACTAATCCATTAAAGGGGTTGTTTTCTCATACTCACAAATATACCACAATTACGGGGTTATTTCCTCATATTCATAAATATCCCCGTATTACTAGGTTGTTTTCACATATTAAAAAATTTACCCCTTGTACGAGCCTGTTTTCTCATATTAAAAAATTTACACATTCTACGTGGCTGTTTTCTTGGACTCGCAATGACACTACTTTTACGGGGTTGTTTTCTCAGATTCATAAATATACATATGTTACGAGGTTATTTTCTTATATTAAATTATTAGCACTATTCTAGTGTTATTCTGTCAAATCAATAAATATACACGTTTTACGGGGTTATTTTCTTATATCGACAAATATGGCCCTTTTACGGGGTTGTATTCTCATATTATAAAATTAATCTATTTAAGGGGTTGTTTTCTCATATTCACAAATATACCACAATTACGAGGTTATTTCCTCAGATTCATAAATATCCCCGTAATTCTTTTCACATATTAAAAAACTTACCCCCTCTATGAGGCTGTTTTATCATATTAAAAAATTTATCCGTTCTACGAGGCTATTTTTTTAGACTCGCAATTACACTACTTTAACAGGATTTTTTTTTAAATTCATAAATATACACGTTTTACGAGGTTATTTTCTTATATTGATAAATCTACCACTTTTACGGGTCCTCTTCTCATACTAAATTATTAGAACTACTATGGTGTTATTTTTTCAAATTCATAAATATACACGTTTTACGGGGTTATTTTCTTATATTGACAAATATGTCCCTTTTATGGGGTTGTTTTCTCATATTATAAAAATAACCCATTTAAGCGGTTGTTTTCTCATACTCACAAATATATCAAAATTACGGGGTTCTTTTCTCCAATTGATAAATATCCCCGTATTACGGGATCGTTTTCTAATATTTATAAGTATACCCCTCTTATGGGGTTATTTTCTCATATTAAAAAATTTACCCCTTCTACGAGGCTGTTTTCTGAGACACGCAATTACACTACTTTTACAGGGTTTTCTTTAAGATTCATAAATATACACGTTTTTAAGATTCATAAATGTACACTTTTACAGGGTCGTTTTCTCATATTAAATTATTAGCATTATTATGGGATTTGTAATACCTAGAATTTTTATTTAATAATGTTAATATTAATAATAATTAATAAATGAGTTTTTATTTAAATTAATTTTAGTTGTATTTTTATTCGGTTTAATTAGAATGACTTAAACGTAATTTTAAAAATTTAATATTAGACAAATAAAGGAGTTATTTCTATACCCAATTAGTTTGATTTTTAAGGAGTTAATTAAGTAAATCATTTGAGGAATAAATTATATCCTTGGTTATTCAAATTTTTTCCAAATGTATATATATATAAATAAAATTATGTATTAGAGAATTATGGAAGAATTTGTAAAGGATGTTTTTATAAAAGAATTTTTTTTGGAGAAATTGGTATATTAATTAGCTACTGGTATTAAATTTTAATTTGAAAAGTATTTAGCAAATTGATTATTTAATTTAATTGTGTGTTAGGACTAAATTTTAAATTTATTTCGGAATGAGGATTAAAAGTATAATTTTATTATTATGGGGTTTTAATGAAAATTTGTATGTTTGGCATTTTTGTAAATAAATATGTCAGCCAGGGGTATATATGTAATTGTGTATTTTCAATAATTCTAATTTGGCCCAAATTAAATAGTTAGGGGCTTAATTGAAAGGCTAAAGAAAAGTTTAGGGGTTAATTAGAAATTTTACAGGTCAAAATTGTAAGTAATTGAAGAGTTGAGGGATAAATTGTAATAAGAAAAATTTCAGGGGTCAAATGTCGGTATTGAAAGGAAAGGATTCGGGGAAGAAGGGATAGGAGAGAGAGGGGTGTCGGGGCACTGAGAAGAGAGAGAGAGAGAGATCCGGTGGGCGATTGGCGTGGCGTGGCGAGGCTCATGACTTCGATAGGCGTCCGGGCAGAGCGGCACCAAAGATCGGCGGTGAAAGCATGCAAGGAAGGCAACGACTTCTAGAGGTCGTTCCGACCGATCTCGGTGGCAATCGGCTCCTCTCGGAGAGAGCTTCCTTTTAGCGGTGGCGGCGTCAGTTTTGGTGGCCAGAGGAGGGAGTTCTGGCAAAGTAGTTGGCAGCCGCGTCTTTTAGCTTTTTCGGCAAGCTCCAAGGGAGGATGGACGATTAGAGGATGTATCTTGACTCTTCTCAGCTCAAGCATTGCAATGGCACTAGTTTCGTGGCGATCGGGCTTCGTTTGCAAATAGATGGTCAAGATCGTCCGTAAATCATTCAGGATGATCGGGGATCAGATCAGAAAATTGGAAGCGGGGATCGTCATCAGCGCATTGTTTCGAGTCCGATGGTGGATCGTCGATTGGACTCCGGCGGCTAGAGGCGAGTCGACCGAGAGATCAAGCGTCTTGGTAATTTTCTCTCGCCCATTAATTTTGAAATTCTTTGATGTAATTTATGCTTATTGATTGTGTTGAGTATTAGATGATATTTGTGAGTCGAAAATAATTGTTTTTCGGTAGAATTCTTCCGAGTCGAGATTCTTAGACAATCAGTCCTAGGAATCTAGACCTAGGATTAATGGTTAATTGTTTCCGTGTTTTGATAAATTATTCTTCGTGATTAGATAATCCGTCTATTCGGCTCGCTCCAACTGAGGCACCGGAGTAGAGCTAGGAGGTCGCCAATCTGTGAATTAAAGTTACTTTATCGTTGCACTATTGCTAAGTACGAAATTAATATGCTATTTTAGAAATTTATGCTTAATATGATTATTAGTATCGCAATATAAATAATTTCACTTGATTATTAATTATTGAAAATAATATAAATATTATTATTAGTAATGTTATAATAATACAAATATTATTATTTTTCCACACGAATTGCACGCTGCTTTACCCTAAATTTTTAATCTTTATTTCGATATGTGTTGAATGATTTCATTAGACAATGATATTTATTAAATGTGATGATTGCGATTTGGGAAATGTGGCTTTCGTAGAACATGCCACCTGATGGGTTACATCAGGACCGCGTGCGCACCGGAAATGATGATGGATAGGTAATCAGATTATTATGAGTTTTGCCCTGGTCGAGCATGGCTCTCTAGGCTGATTTGAGTAAATTGCCGGAGGTAAGGTCCGTGGTGGAGCAATGCTCTCTAAGCGCCGGCTTGGTTGGAAATCAAGTGTTCAGGCTGGAGGTAAGGACCCTGGTCGAGCTTTGCTCTCTAGGCGTCAGACCTGTTGGATTAAGAGAGCCGATAGGCTACTAGAATTTGGGGTTAGGGTTCTACTGAGCCACTCGTCCCGTAAAAGTAAAAATATAATTTTATTTATTTATTTTTATTATTATGTTATGATTATATTAAGATTTGTATTTATGTTCAGGGTTTGATATACTGATTCGAATAATTAATATTTTCTGTGAAGACTGCAATAGTCTCTAGATTATTTGATTTTAACTCACTCTCGAGACTAATAGTCTCAATTTACTATTTTTTTTCAGATGCGTGACTGTTAGTCTTCCCGCGACTCTTATTCAGTAACCCGACTCCTTTCTCATCGGGTGATGTAATTTGATTTGGTATGTTAATTTGTAAAATCTTAGATTCTCCGCAGTAGTAATAGTAGATGTATCAGTTGTAATTTCTGTAGTTTTGAGTCTCGCCTAATTTTTCTGGCAGACCGAATTAATTATATAAAATTTAACTGTTAAGATAAATTGTGGCATTAATAACATTACTTGAGATGAGATTTGTTTAAGTCAGTGAGTGTCAGGCTTACTACGGGATTCGGTGGCCTTACGCCTATCCATTCCCTAGTACCGGTCACGGGCCCACGGATGGGGTCGTGACAGGGTTGTTTTCTCAAATTTATAAATATACACGTTTTAAGGGGTTATTTTTTTATATCGACAAATATACCCCTTTTACGGGGTTATTTTCTCATATTATAAAATTAACCCAATTAAGGGGTTGTTTTCTCATACTCATATATATACAACAATTTACAGGGTTGTTTCCTTATATTCATAAATATTCTCGTATTACGAGTTTGTTTTCACATATTAAAAAACTTGTTCTACCATGCTATTTTCTTATATTAAAAAATTTACCTGTTCTACGAGACTGTTTTCTTAGACTCGCAATTACACTACTTTTACGGGTTTGTTTTCTGCAATTCATAAATATACACATTTTACGGGGTTATTTTCTTATATTGATAAATATACCACTTTTATGGGGTCATCTTCTCATACTAAATTATTAGCACTATTCTGGTGTTGTTTTCTCAAATTCATAAATATACACGTTTTATGAGGTTACTTTATGACAAATATATTCCTTTTATGGGGGTCATTTTCTCATATAAAATTATTAGCACTATTCTAGGGTTGTTTTCTCAAATTTATAAATATACACGTTATACGGGGTTATTTTCTTATATTGACAAATGTACCCATTTTACGGGATTGTTTTCTCATATTATAAAATTAATTCATTTAAAGGGTTGTTTTCTCATACTTGCAAATATACTAATTTTACAGGGTCATTTTCTCCGATTGATAAATATCCCCGTATTACGGGGTTGTTTTCTCATATTAAAAAATGTACCTATTCTACGAGGTTGTTTTCTCAGACTCACAATTATACTACTTTTATGGGGTTATTTTCTTATATTCATAAGTATACACGTTTTACGGGGTTATTTTCTAATGTTGATAAATATACCACTTTGATGGGGTTATTTTCTTATATTGACCCTTTTACGGGGTTCTTTTTTCATATTATAAAATTAAACCATTTAAGGGGTAGTTTCCTCATACTCACAAATATACCAAAATGACAGGGTTATTTTCTCCGATTGATAAATATCCTCGTATTACGGGGTTGTTTTCTCAGGCTCGCAATTACACTACTTTTATGGGGTTGTTTTCTCATATTCATAAATATATACATTTTTATGGGATTTTTTTTCTTATATTGATAAATATACCACTTCTACGGGGTTATTAACTTATATTGATAAATATACCCTTTTTACGGGGTTGTTTTCACATATTATAAAATTAACCCATTTAAGGGGTTATTTTCTCATACTGACAAATATACCAAAATTACGGGATTATTTTCTCCAATTAATAAATATTCCAGTATTACGGGGTTGTCTTCTCATATTAAAAAATTCACCCCTTCTGCGAGTCTTTTTTCTCACACAGACAATTACATTACTTTTACGGAGTTGTTTTCTCATATTCATAGGTATACACGTTTTACAGGGTTATTTTCTTATATCGATAAATATACCACTTTTACCATTTTCTAATATTATAAAATTAACCCATTTAAGTGGTTGTTTTCTCATACTCACAAGTATGCCAAAATTACGGGGTTATTTTCTCCGATTGATAAATATTTCCATATTACGGTATTATTTTCTAATATTTATAAATATACCCTTCTTACGGGATTGTTTTATCATATTAAAAATTTTACCCGTTCCACGAGGTTGTTCTTTCAGACTTGCAATTATACTAATTTTACAGAATTATTTTATGAGATTCATAAATATACACGTTTTACGGTGTTATTTTCTTATATTGATAAATATACCACTTTGACGGGGTCGGTTTCTCATATTAAATTATTAGCACTATTATGGGGTTGTTTTCTCAAATTCATAAATATACACGTTTTATGGAGTTATTTTCTTATATCGACAAATATACCCATTTTACAGGATTGTTTTCTCATATTATAAGATTAACCCATTTAAAGGTTTGTTTTCTCATACTCACAAGTAAAGAAAAATCACGGGGTTATTTTCTGCGACTGATAAATATCCCCGTATTAAGGTGTTGTTTTCTAATATTCATAAAAATACCCCTCTTACGGGGTTATTTTATGATATTATAAAATTTACCCCCTTTACGTGGTTGTTTTCTCATACTCGCAATTACACTACTTTCATAGGGTTGTTTTCTCATATTCAGAAATATACAACCCTGTAATATGGGGATATTTATCAAATGTAGAAAATAACCTTGTCATTTTGGTATATTTATGTGTATGAGAAAATTACCCTTTAAATGGGTTAATTTTATAATATAAGAAAACAACCCCGTAAAAGGGGTATATTTGTCAATATAAGAAATCACTAGCCTCAATTATTCGATTGAATGTGGTTTTCATAGTACAAAAGCCCTCATTCCATAAGACGAAGAAACTAGAAGCTAAAAATGAATAAATAAATAAAGATGAAGAAACTAAAGTCCAATCAAGAATTAAAGATGAGTTCGCTGGCCATTAACTCTCGTAGTCTGAAATTTTATGAGGCAGCTTAACGAAAATAAGAGAAAATTACTATGGGCCAACCTAATAACCCTCCGATCTAAATTACATCATTATGTGCATTCCAAACATCAAATTGTGTGCGTTCTCACTTGGATTAATTAAAAGCAACATGATTTCTCCATCAGGTGCTTGGATTTTTATCTCATCTTGCTTGATCATGAAGTTATGCTCCAATGCCACCAGCAAATCTTGTCAATTACGTTCACATGATTCCTTAGCGAAAATAAGAGGAAATTCGCGTGGGCTTACCTAATAACACTCTGGCCCAATTTACTTCATTATATGCCTCGTAAGCATCAAAACACATGCACTCCTAGTTATATTAATTGAGAGTAGCATGATTTTTCCCCTTACGTGCGTGGATTTGCGTCTTGTGCTGATTAATCATCAAGTCACGCCTTAACACCACCGGTCAAGCTTATCAATTGCGTTCCCATGAATCCTCAATGAAAACATGAGAAATTTACAAGGGCGTACCTAGTAACACTCCGGCCTAAGACTTATCACTAATGTTCTCCTTTTCTTTTATGTTCTTTGTCTACTCTTGTGTTTTAGATTTGATCCTTAAGCTTAGCCGTATGCAAGAGAGCAAAGAACTTGTGATTTCTTTCCTTATTGGATTTAAAATCCTACCTATGTTCTTATTTTGTTCATTTCTTTTATGCCTCTCTTTCTAATCTTTATCTAGTATGATAGTTTGGTTTAATTTGGGGTGCATAAACATGAGTGTTGAGTTAAAGATGAAGTAAAAGTTGAGCTGGTGAAAAATAAAGATGTTTTGCTTGAAGTCATTGAGTCAATTTAACATGTTGAGTTTATTGGCATTGAAAGTATTATTTGTTCTAAAGTTCCTATAACAACTTTTGTGAAAGATTTGCATGTTGATAATGAGTTAGTATTCTTCTTGGAGATTATATGTTTGCTTCTTTCACAATATTCAAGCAAGACTCGAGGATGAATATTTTTAAAGATAGAGGGAATGATACGAACCAAACTAGCATAATGAATCCTAATCCAACAAGGAGTCTTGATGATGCAAATCCTACTAGCTCAAGAAGTCCTAATCCAATAAGGATTCCTGACTCAACTAGAAATCCTAATCCTGCAAGGAGTCCTGATGATATTAGGAGTTCAAGCAGCGAAAGGAATCCTGATTTAATTAGAAGTCCTAGATCGATTCAAATTACAAGTCAATGAGCTTATCCAAGACATTTGGGATAAGGACACATCAAGGCTTGAAAAATTAGATATAAGTTTAAGGCCCATTAATCTAATCCAGTTTATTGGGCTTGAATGAATCGAGTTGGGCTTCACAAAGAAGCGCAATTGGAGTATATGAAGAATTTGGGCTTAACTTGGCTTATGTTATGAGGCTCATTTATATGACTTATGTAAATTAGGGTTTTATACCTTATTATGGGTAGCCAAACATTTATTTTAACCTAACTAGGGCTTTGTTTAACTTATCTCTTTTAGTTAGTAAGGTTATCTTTATCCTAGATGAGATGTAAATCCTTATTAGTTAGGATTTAGGGTTTTCTAAGGCCCATATAAGGCCAGTACGAATTTTGATGTAAAATTAAGTTGAAGTTGAATGATTATTGGTACTTTACCTTAAAGCTTGTTTGCTTTGTCTTTTTGTTCTTGTTTGAATGCAAATCTTACTTATCAAGGAGTTCATCTATCCTTGTGGCGTACTTGGAATTAGGGTTTGAAGGACTTAGTTTTCCTTAGGTTCTAATTCTTATCATCTTTCTAAGTAATCTGTTTTCTAACCTTTCTTAGGGGTTGAACCAAATTGGTTCTTAGGGTGTTCATATTAATGTATTAGGGGTTCACAATTCAAAAAAAGGATTCTTAAGCTTTTTCATACAAGTTCCATATCAAAAAGACTCAATACATGTGGTTGTTGATAAGTTTTCTAAGATGGCTCACTTTATCCATGTTATAAAACTAATGATGCACCACATATAGCTTACTTGTTTTTTAAGGAGATTGTGCATTTACATAGCATGCCTCACACCATTGTGAGTGATAAAGATGTTACGTTCTTGAGTTACTTTTGAAAGACTTTATGGTGCAAGTTAGGTACTAAGCTATTGTTTTCTACTACCTGTCATCCACAAACTGATGGTCAAACGAAAGTGGTTAGAGTTAATCAAGCCTAATCTTATTATTAAACTAATTCAACATGTTGGGCCATGAATCCTTAAGTTTTGGATGAAATTTTACTCAAGGGAATAAGGGAAGGCCGAGTTCTTAAAGAGGAAGTAAAGAAAGAAGCTTGAAGAGGAAACAAGGAGGCACATGCTTATGAGCTTGACCTAGGCGCCTAATTGTTTTTAGGAAACAAGGGCAGCCACCCCTTATAGTTCTTTATGAATATTAGATGTTGATTTAGTCCATTCTTCCTATATCAAAGATTGTCTAAATCACTATAGTTACTTATTTTATTATTTAGGAAACTTCTAATTTAGTCTTTGATTTTTATTTTCCTATTCTAGTTTCTGCCTAAACGTGTAAAGGAAGCTAATGTTGTATCTTTAGCTATTTAAACACACTATAGTCGAATGGTTCAAGGTTAATGAAGAATTTTATTATTGATTCCATTGAGGGGACTCAATTCTTGGTTCTTCTAAAACTTGTGAACTTATCGAGACTTGTTCTTGTGGCGTTCTTTGAGACTTATCACTCACCTTCTTTGTAATCTTGAGTGCAGCGTCCAAAACCTTTTCTATACCAAGGTTCACAATTCTGCAAAGTGTTTCTCACAAATCCTTATAAGAATAACATCACCTATGTTCTTATATTGTTCATTTCTTTTGTGCTTCTCTTTCTAATCTCTATCTAATATCATGGTTTAGTTTTATTTGGGGTGCATAAACACGATTGCTAAGTTAAAGCATGTGAAAGTGACAATCATAAGCACTGATCCATGCTTAAAAAAATGTGAAGGAAGAAAATTAGTTGATCGATTAACGATATCATTCTCCAAATGATCGTGGATGAATCTTCTAGAGGAAAGAGGAAACAATGCGAATCGAGGCATGCTCAAATATTTTGATTCAAGATTTGCACCATTACCATCTCTATTATTCCTTGTTCCTTTAGGCACAAGGACTCTTGATGACATAAGGATTGGCACAGTTTGATGGTTTGGTTTCATTTGGTGAGCATAAATACGAGTGTTAATTGAAAACACATGGAAGTGGCAATCATAGGCACTGATATAGTGCTTGGACAAATGTAAAGGAAGAAACTAGTTTATCGAGTATTGATATCATTCTCAGAATGAGTGCGAAAAAATCTTTTGGAGGAAAGAGTTAACGCAGAGGATCGAAGCACGCCCCAATATTCCAAATCAGGATTTACACCATTGGAATCTCCATCGTTCCATGTTCCTTTAGGTACGAGGACTCCTGGTGACAGAAGGTGATATGACCTTAGACAATCTATTGAATAGAACCAATATCAATCCATTTTAAAGATCTATCAAGAACAAGATAAAAGATACGCAACTAAGAATTCACAACAATCTATTAAAGAAACCCTTAGCTATCAATGAATAATCATCAAAGTTGCAATGTTCAAAACAATAAGTATTTGCAAGAACTTACAAAGAGAAAACTCTCAAGCATCAAATTGTAATCAAAGTTAAAGTCTTACAAGATTATAACCTTGAAGTATTTATAGTGAATACTTAGAGTTTAAACAAACTAATGAATGTTGTGCCGAATGCAAGGGGTGGCCCAAACTTAAAATTAATCTATTAAACATAACTAGAGGCCCAAACTAAACAAGTAATGAAAAAGGCCCAAAGAAATAGAGTTTTTAGGTAATAAAGCACTCAAGGGCTAAAATACATAAGAAGTTAAATAAGGAGTAATTTTGGTGCAAAGGGAAATTAATAAGGAGTCAAGCTTCTTGAAGCCCATTCTTATTAACTTGATTCATCAAGACACAATCTAGCCCATTGGGCTTGTTTGAGGCTTGTTCTTCCATAGTGTGAGTTGTCACCAAGGCTAGAGAAAATAAGGTCATTGTATCCTTAATCTTCTTAGCTCCTGCTCTTGTGATTGGACCACTCCCCATATATAGAGGATCTTGCTCAGATGGGTTTGTAGGAGCACTATGATTTCCATCATTCCTTCCTTTCTCAAGTGAATTTGTCCTCGAATTAGCACCTTTAAAATTAAAAGGAGATAAATTAGAAACATTAAAGGTTGCACTTATATTATACTTTCTTTGAAGGTCAAGTTTGTAAGCATTATTGCTAATCTTAGCAACCACTTGGAAGGGTCCATCTCCTCTTGCTTTCAACTTAGAACTCCTTTGAAAAGGAAACCTCTCCTTGTGCATATGCAACCACACTCTATCACCAAGCTCAAACATAACTTGTTTTTTTATCTTTCTTGTTATAATGCATGGCTTGCTCATTTCTCTTCTCAATTTGTTGCTTTACCTTGTCGTGAAGTTGTCTAACATATTCGGCCTTCTTGGAACCATCCAAGTTAGCACTCTCTTATAATGGCAAAGGTAATAAATCCAAGGGAGTTAATGGATTACAACCATAAACAACTTCAAAAGGGCTATAATGAGTACATGAATGCACACTCCTGTTATATGCAAATTCTACATGAGGTAAGCAATCTTCCCAAGATTTGATCTTCTTTTCTATAATAGCACGCAATAATTATCCTAAGGCCCTATTAACCACTTCGATTTAGCCATCCATTTGAGGGTGACAAATAGTAGAAAATAACAATTTAGTACCTAACTTAGTCCATAACGTCTTCCAAAAATAGGACAAATATTTTGCATCCCTATCACTAACAATAGTCTTAGGCATGCCATGCAAACATACTACTTCTCTAAGGAATAAATCAGTAATATGTGATGCATCATCAGCTTTATAACATGCAATAAAGTGTGCCATTTTACTAAATCTATCTACCACCATATAAATACTATCATTTCCATGCCTACACCTTGGCAACCCTAAGATAAAATCCGTAGAAACATCAATCCAAGGTGAAATAGAAATAGGCAATGCCATAAAATCCATGGGGCTTGCTTTTAGACTTAGCAAGTAAATAAACAACACAGTTGGCATAATATTTCTCAACATCAACATGCATTTTCAACCAATAAAAGTGCTCATGCAACACGTCTAAAGTCTTAGAAACACCAAAATGCCCCATCAATCCTCCCTCATGTGATTCTTTTAAAAATAATTTACGCATAGAATAATTAGGCACACATAATCGATTATCCTTAAACAAGTAGCCATCATTCCTATAGTATTTATCAAAAGCTCCATGCTCGCATGCATCATATACACTTCCAAAATCAGGATCATAAAGATAATGTTCTTTAAGCAATTCAAATCCAATCAATTTAGAATGAAGTGTGTTAATCAAGGCATACCTCCTAGAGAATGCATCAGCCACCACATTATCTTTACCCTGCTTATATTTGATCACATGGAAAAGTCTCTATAAATGAACTCTAAGTTCCATGCCTTTTATTCAACTTATTTTGACCCTTCAAATGGTTTAAGCTCTCATGATCTATATGAATTATGAACTCCTTCGGCAATAAATAATGCTGCCATGTCTCCAACGCCTGCACCAATGCAAACATCTCCTTATCATAGGTGGGATAGTATAAGCTTGCACCACTAAGCTTTTCACTAAAATAGGCAATTGGCCTACCCTCTTGCATCAATACAGCTCTAATTCCAATAGTAGAAGCATCACATTCAATCTTAAAAGTAGAATCAAAATTAGGCAAAGAAAGTAAAGGAGCATAAATCAATTTATCTTGTGCCTCTCCCTATTTAAAACCTACATGCTGCTTAATAGGGTGGTAAGGGTAGAAAAATTCCTGAAAAAATGCCTATATAAGCTAGCTAGGCCATGAAAAGATCTCACCTCACTCACACTCTTAGGTATTGGCCAAAAAGCAATAGCCTCTACTTTTTCTTTATCTACTCGATCCTATTAGCACTAACAACAAATCCAAGAAAAACTACCTTGGGAGTGCAAAAGTCACACTTGCTAAGATTAACACAAAGTTTTTCTCATCGCAAGACATCAAATAAAGTCCTAAGATACTCTAAATGCTCATGCATGGAATTGCTATAAACTAATATGTCATCAAAATACACAACAATAAACTTGCCGATAAAAGGACGTAAAACATGGTTCATATGTCTTATAAAGGTACTAGGGGCATTAGTTAGCATAAAAGGCATCAATAAGGGAGTTTGTGCCTAATTAGCTCTAGAAAAGATGGCCCATGCGTGTGACTTAACTAGGGTTTCTTACTCCTAATGGGCGGCTATATAATATTTTAGGTGTATTAGGACTTTATTATTAGTTATCATTTTTAGTTAGGATGTTTATCTCTATCCTATTATGAATTTTCAAGTTCATTGATTGATTGATGATTAATATATTTTGTGAGTTTATACTTTATTCTTAGTTCTTGTTTAGAGCTAAATCGAACTTATCAAGCAATTCATTGTTTGTGGCGTTCAAATTTGACTTATCAATTTAGATTCCATACTAAATTGTGGCGTCTTCTACCTCTAATACCTTAGATTTGATAGTTTAATATACTTGAAGGGTCTAAGGTTTCCATTAATCTGGTTATAAACAGATCTTGGGCAATGAAATCAAACTATTATACGGATTTAATCCTTTGATATAGGTTAGGTTCATATCACAACTCCTCTCTAGTTCTTGATTTGATTTTAGTTTATTCATCTTTCTTTATTTATTTACTCATATTTAGCTTCTAGTTTCTTCTTCTTATGGATGAGGGCTTTCACATTGTGAAAACTGCATGCAATCAAATATTTAAGGCTTGTGAGCATATTATTTAAGTTTTCTACCTTGAAAAAAATTAAGTTACGGGTTCTTTTAAGAACTTTGCGGACTTATGAAGACCCGCACTAGCGAACCTAGACTTATTACTCACGTCCTTCCTTTCTTTTGTGTTCTTTATCTATCCTTGCATTTAAATTAATTCAATTTGATCCTTATGCCTAGCCATGGAAGAGAATAAAGAACTTGTGATTTCTCTCCCTATCGGATATGGAATCCTACCTATGTTCTCATTTGTTCTTTTATTTTGTTTGTCTTTTTCTAATCGATGTCTTATATGATGGTTTGGTTTTATTTGGTGAGCATAAATAGGAGTGTTGAGTTAAATCACATGGAAGCGACAATTATAGGCATTGATCCAATGCTCGGACAAATACAATGAAAGAAAATTAGTTGATCGAGTATTGATATCATTCTTCAAATGATTGCAGATAATTCTTTTGAAGGAAAGAGGGAACGCCGAGAATCGATTCATGATTTGCACCAATGGGATCTCCATCATTCCTTATTCCTCTAGGCACGAGGACTTTTGATGACACAAGGATTGGCAAAAGGAATCATGCGAATGCAATTAGAAAGCCTAACTTTTAGCGTTGGGGATTGGCTTGATGATCAAGCAAGATGAGATGTAAATCCACTGCATAATGGAGAAATCATGTTGTTTTCAATAAATCCAAGCGTAAAACAATTGGAAATGTGAGCATTATGATGCTTGAGACACATATAATGAATAATCTAGGTCGGAGTGTTATTAGGTAGGCCCACACAAATTTTCTCTTATTTTTGTTAAGCTAGCTCATAAAATTTAAGACTACGAGAGTGGTTAACCAGTTCTTATAGTAATCCTTATGTCATTAGGAGTACTCATGCCTTGAGGAACAAGGAATGATGGAGATCCCAAATTTTATGAACCAATATAACAAAAACAAAGGAAAATTCATGTGGGCCTACCTAATGACACTCCAAATCAAATTACTTAATTATATGTATCCCAAAGATAAAAAATCTTGCAATCCTTATTATATTATGCTTGGATCCATTGATAACATTATGATTTCTCCTTTACACAAGTGGATTTACATCTTGTCCTACTTGATCTAAAAGTTAAGCTGCACTTGCCACTAGTCAAGTTTATCAATTGCATTTCCATGATTCCTTACGCCAATCCTGTTACATCATGTGTCGTCGTGCTTAGAGGAATAAGGAATGATGGAGATCCTAATGGTGCAAATCCTGAATCAGAATATTTGTTCGTGACTCGATTCTCATCGTTCCCTCTTTCCTCTAAAAGATTCATCTATGATCATTCGGAGAATGATATCAACACTCGATCAACTAATTTTCTTTCTTCATATTCCTCTACACATTGGATTGGTGCCTATGATTGCCGCTTCCACGCACTTTCACTCCACACTCATGTTTAAGCTCCCCATATAAAACCAAACCAACATATTAAATAGAGATTAGAAAGAGAGACACAAAAGAAATAAACAAAATGAGAATATGGGTAGGATTTCATATCTAATAAGGAAAAAATCATAAGTTCTTTATTCTATTCCATATGGCTAAGGGTAAGGATCAAATCGAATTGATTTAAACACAAGCGTAGCTAAAGAACACAAGAGAAAGGAAGGACATGAGGGATAAATCTATGCTCGGTAGCGCGAGTGTTGATAAGTGATATGAACGTGGCTAACTTGTGCCAAACCTATATTCAATGTTGATGTCTGCACCAAGGATCATTCACCTAATCAAGCAAAGAAACTCTAACTCCCAATAAGACCCTTAAATAACTTATACTTAAAAACCTTAATTATAAATAATTAAAGGCTGTTTAACATAAACAAAAGTTTAGAAGAAACTAAGTTTGTAAAACACCAAGCCTTCACTTGATAAATTCACCAAGTTCAGAAAGAAAAAAAGAAGAGAATTAACTCCAAAATAATCAATATCCAACAACTCCCTTTACATAGAAATTTATACTAGCTTATATAGGCCTTAAAGAAACCTAATTCTATAATGATAAGGAACCAAATAACAATAAGATTAGGAATAGAACTCCTAAACTAAAAAGATAACTTAAAAAAGACTCCTAAGAATTAAAGGATTTCTTTAAATGAACAAATACTTCTAAAATATGTCCAACCCTAAACATGACAATTGGGCTTAAGTAACATGTGATATGCGACCCATTATTTAGTATTGGACTCCAAATAGCTTGACTTGATTATCTTGGGTTTATCTTGTCTTAATCATGCCTCCATATGTTGGATGGAGTTGGTAAGAGTATCTTGAGGCCCATTGTCTTGATTAAGTCCAATCTCACTTGAACTTTGAATCGGACTAGGATTCTTAGTGGGATTAGGATTCCTAGTGGACATAGATTCCTTTTGTCGCCTGAACTCCTAATATCATTAGAATTTCTTGCTGGATTAGGATTCCTATTGGAATTAAGACTCCTTATTGAAGTAGGATTCCTTGGGCAAGTAGGATTTGTATCATTAGGTTTTCTTGTTGGATTAGAGTTTCTTGTGCTACATGGATTCTCATCAATAAGTCCATAAACTTATTAAAAGAATATATAACTTGATTTCTTGCAAGGTAGAAATCTGAAATAATATGCTCATTAGCCTCAAGTATTCGGTTGCGTGTGGTTTTTATAGTGCGAAAGCCTTCATTCTATAAGAAGAAGAGACTAGAAGCTAAATATGAATAAATAAATAAAGATTAATAAACTGTAGTCAAATCAAGAACCAGAGAGGAATTGACTGGGCAATAACTCTCATACTCCCAAATTTTATGAGCCAACTTAATAAAAATAAGGGTAAATTCGGGTGGGCCTACCTAAAAAACTTTGACCTAAATTACTTCATTATATGTATTTTAAACATCAAAGCGGTCGAATTTCAGCTTGTATTGTGCCTGGATTAATCGAAAACAACCTAATTTCTCCTTTACGTGTGTCGATTTACGTCTCTCTTGCTTGATCATCAAGTTAAGCCTCAATGCCACCAGTCAAGCTTGTTAATTGCGTTCCCATGATTCCTTACACCCAACCTTGCATCATTAGAAGTCCTCGTCCCTAGAGGAAAAAGGAAGGATTGAGATCCTAATGGTGTAAATCCTGAGTCATAATATTTGGGCATCCCTCGATTCTCGGTGTTCTTTCTTTCCTTTAAAAGATTTCTTTGCGATCATTCGGAGAATGATATCAACACACGAATAACTAATTTTCTTTCTTCGCATTCGCAGAAGTTTTGGATCGGTGCCTATGATTGTCGCTTTCACGCGCTTTTACACAACACTCGTGTTTATGCTCCCCATATAAAACCAAACCAAGCATACTAGATAGAGATTAGAAAGAGAGACACAAAAGAAACAAACAAAATGAGAATATAGGTAGGATTTCATATCCAATAAGGAAAGAAATCATAAGTTATTTATTCTCTTCTATATGGCTAAGCCTAAGGATCAAATCGAATTGATTTAACACAAGTGTAGACAAAGAACACAAGAAAAAGGAAGGACGTGAGGGATAAGTCTATGCTCAAAGCGCGAGTGTTGATAAGTCCATAAATTTCTTGAAAGATCACATAACTTGATTTCCTACAAGATAGAAAACTGAAATAATATACTCATTAGCCTTAAGTATTCAGTTGCGCGCAGTTTCTAAGAAGAATAGAACTATTACTTAACTAATCTGACCTAATATGAGTTTTCTTACAAGCTTAGAAAACTCTAACATCTAATCAAATAGGATACTAAGAGCTAAGGAAAGCCTTCATAAACTTGGACTTTAAGAATATTAAATAAAGCCCATTTGGCTTCCATAAACTTGGACTTTAAGAACATTAAACAAAGCCCATTCTTTATGAATTTCATTTGGGGCAGAATCCTGTCGGACATTGTTAGCCCACTCTTGCATGTGACCATTTAAGGACTCTTGAAGCTTCTTGGCCCTTAACCTTATCATTGGATCTTGTGGCAAACTTAATGGATCCTTCCTTGATTCTTTCGTATTGCCCTCGTCATAAAGCCCATTCAAACTAATATCTTTAAGCCTTGCCCGATCCATATCAGATTGTCAATTGCTCTTCTATGATTCCTTAACGAAAAAAAGGGAAAATTCACTTGGGTGCACTTAATAACACTCCGGCCCAATATACTTCATTATATGCCTTGCAAACATCAAAACACGCTCATTCGTGCTTGGATTAATTGAAAGTAACATTTATCTATTATTAGAACCAAAATAGTAGAATTAATCTTATTTTAACAAGGAGTCTTGATGATGTAAATCCTACTAGCTCAAGGAATCCTAATCCTATAAGGGGTCCTGAATCAACTAGGAACCCTATAAGGAGTCCTTAATCAACTAGGAATCCTAATCTAGCAAAGAGTCTTGATGATATTAGGAGGTCAAGCAATGAAAGGAATCTTAAATCAACTAGGAATCCTAGTTCGATTCAAATTTCAAGTTAATGAGGTTATCTAAGACATTTGGGCTAAGGACATATAACTGGATTTAAGTTCAAGATTCATTAAACTAATTCAATTTATTGGGCTTGAATGAATCTAATTAGGCTTAAGAAGACCAAAGAAGCGGAATTGGAGCATATGAACACTTTAGGCCAAACTTGGCTTATATTATGAGGCCCATCTACATGTCTTATGTAAATTAGGATTTTATGGCTTATTTTGGGTGGCCACACATGTATTTTAACCTAATTGGGACTTTGATTTAGTTATCTATTTTAGTTTTGAAGGTTATCTTTATCCTAAATAGGATATAAATTATAACGATCCGGAACCATATCACATGAGATATTGTCTGCTTTGTACCTCACTGGCCTCACGGTTTTATTCCTTTGGCGAGTTTGAGAACTTCCTAGGAGGTCCCCTATCTTGGAATTTCTTTGAACCAAGCACGTTTAACTTTAGAGTTCCTACAACTCCACAGCCAAACAACCAAGCATGAGATATTGTCCGCTTTGGCCCCCACCGGCCTCATGGTTTTATCCATTTGGCTGGTTCGAGAACTTCCCAAGAGGTCCTCTATCTTGGGATTTCTCTAAACCAAGCACGTTTAACTTTGGAGTTCCTACAACTCCACAGCCAAACAACCAAAAGGCACCTCATGTGATTAGTTCTAACTCTATACATATATGTATCAACCATTTCCTTCCCCATTTCGATATACAATTCGATTCATTCATGTACACTCGTACCTTAAAGTGCTGCCACCCTAGAAAAGCCGCTCCTTGTCCTTGCATCCTATCTTTGCCCCAGCGTCCACTTCCCGCCCTTGTCGAACCGCTTCTCTAGGCCACGCTGTCATATGCCCACAAGTTTCTGCCTGGTTCATCCTCGAACCACACATCTATTAGAGGGGTCCTGCTCTGATACCATTTATAACGATCCAGAATCAGATCATATGAGATATTGTCTGCTTTGGCCCCCCATTAGCCTCACAGTTTTGTCTCTTTGTTGGGTTTGAGAACTTTTATAGGAGGTCCCCCATCCTGGAATTTCTCTGAACCAAGCACGTTTAACTTTGGAGTTCCTACAACTCCATAACCAAATAATCAAATGAGGCGCCTTTTGGTTGTTTGGTCATGGAGTTGTAGGAACTCTAGAGAAATTCAAAGATGGGGGACCTCTTGGGAAGATTTTGAACCAACCAAAAGGATAAAACCGTGAGGCCATGGGGGCCAAAGCGGACAATATCTCATGTCATCTAGTTCCGGGTCGTTACATAAATCCTTATTAGTTAAGATTTAGGGTTTTCTAAGGCCTATATAAAAGTAGTACGAATTTTGATGTGTAGAATTAAGTTGAATTTGAATGATAACTGGTCATTAAATCTAAAAGTTGTTTTACTTTTTTATCTTTCTGTTCTTGTGTAGAATGCATGTGTGTGGATTTGCGCCTCGTCCTGCTTAATCATCAAGCTAAGCCCCAATGCCACTGGTCAAGCTTGTTAATTGTGTTCTGATGATTCCTTACGCTAATCCTTATATCATCAAGAGTCATCGGGCTTAGAGTAATAAGAAATAATGGAGATCTTAATTGTGCAAATCCTGAATCAAAATATTTAGGTATGCCTCAATTAATCCAAGCACAAATGAGCCTAATGTTTGGGAGGCATATAATGAAGTATATTAGGCCGAAGTGTTATTAGGTATTGCCCACACGAATTTCCCCTTATTTTTATTAAGGAATCATAGGAAAGCAATTGACACTATCGGGCGGTAGCATTGGGATGTGACTTGATGATCAAGCAGCACAAGACGCCCCAATGCCATCAGTCAAGCTTGTGAAAGCCCTCATTCTATAAGAAGAAGAAAGTAGATGCTAAATATGAAAAAAAATAAAGAAAGATGAATAAACTAAAGTTATATCAAGGACTAGCTTAACAAAAATAAGGGGAAATTTGCATAGGCCTACCTAGTAACACTCTGACCTAAACTACTTCATTATAAGTGTCCTAAACATCAAAAGGCTCGAATTCCCACTTCTATTCGCTTGGATTTATTGAATACATCATGATTCTCCCTTACGAGAGTGGATTCATATCTCATCATGTTTGATCATCAAGCTGATCCTAATGCCACCAGTCAAGCTTTTCAATTGCATTTCCATGATTCCTTATGTCAATCCTTGTGTCATCACAAGTCCTTGTGTCTAGAGGAACAAAGAATAATGGAGATCCTAATAGTGCAAATCATGAATCGAAATATTTGGGCGTGTCTCGATTCTCGGCGTTCCTCTTTCCTCCAAAATATTTTTTTATGATCAATTAAAGAATGATATTAATACTTGATCAACTAATTTTCTTTCTTCATATTTTTTTCAAATGTGCTTTAATTCAACACTGTTGTTTATGCTCGCCAAATAAAACCAAACCATCATAGAAGACATATATTAGAAAGAGAGGAACTAAAGAAAAGAACAAATGAGAACATAGGTAGGATTTTAGATCCGATAAGGAAAGAGATCGTAAGTTCTTCCTCTCTTCCATGGCTAAGCGTAAGGATCAAATCGTATTGATTTAAATATAAGGGTGGGCAAAGAACACAAAAGAAAGAAAGGACGTGAGCAATAAGTCTATGTTCACTAGTGTGAGTTTTCACAAGTCAGCAAAGTTCATGAAAGAACCTGTAACTTAATTCTATACAAGCTAGGAAACTGAAGTAATATGCTTCGGTTACATGTGCTTTTGATAATGCAAAACTCCTCATTCTATAAGAAGAAGAAACTAGAAGTTAAATATGATTAAATAAATAAAGAAAGATGAATAAACTAAAGTCAAATCAAGAACTAGAGAGTAGTTGATTGGTCAACAACTCTCGTAGTTCCAAATTTTCTAAGCCAGCTTAATGAAAACAATAGGCAATTCGCATGGGGCTACCAAGTAACACTCCAACCCAAATTACTTCATTATATGTGTTCCAAACATTAAAATGCTCATGCTCTCACTTGTATTATGATTGGATTTATTAAAAATAATAATTATTTCTCCCTTATGCTCGTGGATTTACATCTCTTCCTACTTAATCATCAAGCTAAGGCCTAATGGCACCAGTCAAGCTTGTTAATTGTGTTCCCATGATTCCTTATGCCAATTCTTGTGTCATCAGGAGCCCTCGTGCCTAGAGGAACAAGGAATGATGGAGATCCCAACAGTGCAAATCCTAAATCAGAATATTTTGACATGCCTTGATTCTCGGTGTTCCTCTTTCCGCCAAAAGATTTGTCTACGATCAGTAGAAGAATGATATTAATACTCGATCAACTAATTTTCTTTCTTTGTATTTTTTCAAGCATTGGATTGATGCCTATAATTGTCGCTTCCACGTGCTTTAATTCAACACTTCTGTTTATGCTCGCCAAATAAAACCTAAACCATCATTCAAGACATAGATTAGAATGAGACAAACAAATGAGAACATAGGTAGGACTTCAGATATGATAAAGAAATAAATAGCAAGTTCTTTATTCTCTTCCATGGCTAAGTATAAAGATCAAATCGAATTAATTTAGATACAAGGATAGACAAAGAACACAAAAGAAAGGAAGGACGTAGTGCGGGTCTTCACAAGTTCATAAATTCTTGAAAGAACCCATAACTTAATTCTCTACAAGGTAGAAAACTAAAATAACATGCTTACTAGCCTCAAATATTCAGTTGCATGCGGTTTTGGAAGTGCGAAAGCCCTCATTTCATAAGAAGAAGAAACTAGAAGCTAAATATGATTAAATAAATAAGGAAAGATAAATAGACTAAATGAAAGCCCTCTCATAATCCCAAATTTTATGAGCCAGCTTAACAGAAACAAAGGAAAATTTGTATGGGGCTACCAAGTAACACTCTGACCGAAATTACTTCATTATATGCATCCCAAACATCAAAATACTCGCATTCCCACTTTGTATTATGCTTGGATTTATTGAAAATAACATGATCTCTCCCTTACACGCATGGATTTTTGTCTTGTCGTGCTTGATCATCAAGCGAACTCCTAATGCCACCGGTCAAGCTTGGTAATTGCGTTCCTATGATTCCTTGTGTCAATCCTTGTGTCATCAGGAGTCATTGTGCCTAGAAGAACAATGAATGATGGAGATCTTAATGGTGCAAATCCTGAATAAAAATATTTGGGCATTCTTCGACTCTCGGCGATCCCTCTTTCCTCCATAAGATTCGTCCGTGATTATTTGAAGAATGATATTAGTACTTGATCAACTAATTTTCTTTCTTGGCATTTTTTCCAAGAATTTTATCGGTGCCTATGATTGTCACTTCCATATGCTTTAACTCAATGCTCCTATTTATGCTCGCCAAATAAAACCAAACCTTCAAACAAGACATAGATTAGAAAGAAATGAATAAAAGAAACAAACAAATGAGAACAGAGGTAGGATTTCGCATTTGATAAGGAATGAAATTGTAAGTTCTTTATTCTCTTCCATGGCTAAGCATAAGGATCAAATTGAATTGATTTAAACATAAGGGTAGCCAAAGAGCATAAAAGAATGGAAGGACATGAGCAATAAGTCTAGGTTCATTAGTATGAGTCTTCATAAGTTCACAAAGTTCTTGAAAGAACCTGTAACTTAATTCCCTGCAATGTAGAAAACTGAAATAATATGCTCACTAGCCTTAAATATTCGGTTGCATGTGGCTTTTATTGTGTGAAATCCCTCATTCCATAAGAAGAAGAAAGTACAAGATAAATATGAGTAAATAACTAAAGAAAGATGAATAAACTAAATTCAAATTAAGAACCAAAGAGGAGTTGACAGGTCAACAACTCTTATAGTCCCAATTTCTATGAGCTAGTTTAATGACAATAAGGGAAAATTTGCGTTTAGCAATCTAATAATGTTTCGACCCAAAATACTTCATAATATGCATCCAAAACATCAAAACGCTCACATTCCTGCTTATATTATCCTTGGATTTATTGAAAATAATATGATTTCTCCCTTACGCATATGGATTTACATTTCGTCTTGCTTAATCAACAAGCTAATCCATAATGCCACTAATCAAGCTTTTTTAATTGCATTCACATGATTTCTCCCTCACGCGCATGGATTTACGTCTTGTCCTACTTGATCATCAAGCTAATCTCCAATGCCACCAGTCAAGCTGTTTAATTGCATTCCCATGATTCCTTATGACAATCCTTATGTCATAAAGAGTCCTCATGCCTAGAGGAACAAGGAATGATGGAGATCCCAACGGCACAAATCTTGAATCAAAATATTTGGGCGTGCCTCAATTCTTAGCATTCCTCTTACCTGTAAAAGATTCGTCTATGATCATTCAAAAAATGATATTAATATTCGATCAGCTAAATTTCTTTTATCGCATCTGTCCAAGCATTGGATTGGTGCTTATGATTTTCGCTTCCATGCGCTTTAACTCAACATTCTTGTTTATGCTCGCTAAATAAAACCAAACCATTATACAACACATAAATTAGAAAGAGAGGAATAAAAGAAAAGAATAAATAAGAACATAGGTAGGATTTTAGATCTGATAAGGAAAGAAATTATAAATTTTTTATTCTCTTCCATGGATAAGCATAAGAATCTAATTGAATTGATTTATGCCTTAAACCATAGAGCCGATCGACTCTATGCAGAGCTAATTTGGCTATGAACATAGCCAGTTGGCTCTGCACAGTCTGAATCGACTCTGTAGGGGCCGAAAATAGGTTCTTGGTAGACAAAGACCATAAAAGAAAGGAAGGATGTGAGTAGTAAGCCTAGGTTTGATAGTGCGAGTCTTATAAGTTTGCAAGGTTCTTGAAAAACCTATAACTTTATTCTCAGCAAGGTAGAAAAATGAAATTATATGCTCATTAGCCTAAAATATTTGGTTGCATGCGGTTTCCATAGTGCGAAAGCCTTATTCCATAAGAAGAAGTAGAAGCTAAATATGAGTAAATAAATAAAGAAAGATGAATAAACTAGAATCAAATTAAGAACTAGAGAGGAGTTGACTGGTCAACAATTATCGTAGTCCCAAATTTTATGAGCCAACTTAATAAAAACAAGAGAAATTCGCGTTGGGCTACCTAATAACCCTCCCATCTAAAGTACTTCATTATATGCATCCCAAACATCAAAATGCTCGCATTCCCGCTTGTATTATGCTTTGATTTATTGAAAACAACATGATTTCTCCCTTAAGCACGTGGATTTACATCTCGCCTGCTTGATTATCAACCGAAGCCCTAATGCCACCGGTAAAATTGTTAATTGCATTCCCATGATTCCTTATACCAATCCTTGTGTCATCAAGAGTCCTCTTGCCAAGAGAAATAAGGAATGATGAAGATCCCAATAGTGCAAATCCTGAATCAGGATATTTGAGCATGCCTCAATTCTCAGCATTCCTCTTTTCTCTAAAAGATTCATCTATGATCAGTACTGGATCAACTAAATTTCTTTTATCACATTTTTCCAAGCATTGGATCGATGCTTATGATTTTTGCTTCCATGCCCTTTAACTCAGCACTCCTATTTATGCTTGCCAAATAAAACCAAACCATCATACAAGACATAAAATAAAAAGAGAGGACTAAATGAAACGAACAAATGAGAACATAGTTTGGATTTCGTATCCGATAAGGAAAGAAATCACAAGTTCTTTATTCTCTTCCATGCCTAAGTGTAAGGATCAAATAGAATTGATGTAAACACAAGGGTAGACAAAGAACACAAAGAAAGGAAGGACATAAGCAATAAGTCTAGCTTCGCAAGTATGGGTCTTCATAAGTCCGCAAAGTTCTTGAAAGAACCTGTAAAGAAAGATGAATAAACTAAAGTCAAATCAAGAACTAGAGAGGAGTTGACTGGTCAACATCTTTCTTTGTAGAGAATTAAGTTACATGTTCTTCAAGAACTTTGCAGACTTATGAAGACACGCACTAGCGAACCTAGACTTATTGCTCATGTTATTCCTTTCTTTGTTTTCTTTGTCGACCTTTATGTTTAAATCAATTCTATTTGATCCTTACATTTAGCCATGGAAGAGAATAAAGAACTTGTGTTTTCTTTCCCTATCAGATCTGAAATCCTATGTATGTTCTCCTTTTTTCTTTTCTTTTATTCGTCTCTTTCTAATTTATGTCTTGTATGATGGTTTGGTTTTATTTGGTGAGCATAAAAGCAGTTTTGAGTTAAAGCATGTTGAAGCGATAATTATAGGCACTGATCCAATGCTTAGAAAAATGCGAAGGAAGAAAATTAGTTGATCAAGTATTGATATCAGTCTTAGAATGATCGTGGACGAATCTTTTGGAGGAAAGAGAGAACGCCGAGGATCAAGGCACGCCCAAATATTCTGATTTAGGATTTGCACCGTAGGAATCTCCATCATTCCTTGTTTCTCTATACATGAGGACTCCTAATGACATAAGGATTGGCATAAAGAGTCATAAGAACGTAATTAACAAGCTTGATTGGTGGCATTGGGGCTTAGCTTGATGATCATGTATAATAAGACATAAATCCACGCACGTAAGGAAGAAATCATGTTGCTTTCAATAAATCCAAGCATAATATAAGCGAGAATGTGATGTTTTGATGTTTGGGACGCATATAATAAAGTAATTTCAGCAACATGTTGTTCATAGCTAGTGTGGTGAGTCCTTGAAGATGCATTAGATGGCAGAAAGAACTCAAATACTTTGATATAAATCTCACTCTCATCCAAAGTCTCATCTACATGTGTCATCTGCTCTTGCCTGGCCTAAAGAGCATCCTAGCAAACATTTAAAGAAAAAGTGGAATGCTAATATATAATAGAGATAACTGATAAGATGCAAATTATTTTAAAAAATAGAATTACCCTACATGAACAGATATGGACTTCTGATCAATGAAAGTATGACCATCTTTATTCTTAGTATATAGGTGAACAAATAACTTTGCAGCAGTAGGCAGTCGACCTAATTGTGTAGTCTAAAAGAATAGTACATATTATTTAAATACTACATTGATGTCGTAAAATATATAAGAATTTATAAAGTTACTTAAACTAACTTTAATAAAATTCTTATAGGTCGTCTCTCCCATACTCGTAATAGGTAGTAGTACCTCCAATGTGAGTGGATGGCTTGGATCTATCACTAGACTGCGACATCCTATTCTTTGCATACAACTGTGAGATCATTTCACTTTTGGCTTGTTCCAATGATGTTGCCATTTCTCCCATAATTTTGGCTCTGAAAAATCAGGCTTCTTCCCACCCTTCTTAATCTTGCAAATGATATACCAGTACTATGTTGAAGCTTTGGTCTTCCTTTGGAGAAAGAGATATCAATGTAACTTTTCTCCCTTCCTTCATAAAAATATACCTATCATGTCCCAGAATATACTTTTTTCCTACTTGTAGTATATGAAAGATGTATTCGTTATGAATATGAAATTGAAATTAATATAATGTGTAAAAAATAAAACATTACACTGTCTAAATATCAAATTAAACATAAATATATAAAAAATTGATAGAAATAAAAGATATTTTTCAATTAAAACCACTAGCTTTGCTCTTACCAAACTTTTGGTGTTCAAAAATTCAAATTCCAATCCTAACTTTATCTTTTTAATCTTTTGCAATCTTATCATTTTTTTCCTATTTATTATCACACTTCCAATACCTAATGCACCAAGTAGTAATTTAGCTCGATCTAACGCACAACCCTTGTTTTTTTTACAATTCTCATAATTTATAAGAATAAATTATATATTAATAAAAATCTAGAAAAGAAAGAGTAATCCTCCTCGTGCAATCCATAATTCATCATCTATTTATTTAAAAAATATAAATAAATAAAATTTAAGACATCTTTGATTTGATTTGCCACCTCTAATATTAATAAATATTAATTTTGTGTATGATTGTTGCTATTATTTTGATTATAAATATTATTAATTTATTAAATTTAAATAAAATTTTTTATTTAGAAAATATTTATATGCATAAAAGTTAACTAATACTATTAATTAAATACACATAATAACATAAGAAAATATAATTGATAATATATCATACAAAATGAACAAAATTTATTAATTTATTAATTAATATATCAACTATATTTGTATGAACTAATATTAAAGCATAATTAATATATCTTAGGATTAAAAATCGTTTAATTATAAAAGTAATGCATTAGTTAACATACTATTTTTTAAATTAGAACCATTGTGTAAGTATAGTAGTCACATATTAGTTAATATATAAATATAATAATTCAAATAAAAAATAATGAATTAAAAATAAAAAAATCACATCAGCATAATGTCTATATATGTTAAAAATAATTTATATTACGGGATTTACATATATAGATTTTGCTTGATCAATCCAACTTGACCTTAGCATTGATATATCCCATCAAGAAAAAAAAAGAAATGAAGAAAGAATTTTTTTTTTCTTTTAAAGGGAAGGAAAAAATTAGAACTTCGCAAGAAATGGATGCTTCATTATCTTTTGGATTTTGAACTCAAAACACTAATTGCCATTCTAACAACTTTAGGATTTTTATTCAACTTTGGTAAATTTTTTTGTTAGAAAATAAAGGCTTTCATTAATGAGAATTAGAAGCTATATCCAAACTAAGAACAGTAGCAAGAAAAGCACACTCTTAAACATACTATCAAACACCTTATATGTATTTTTGAAATGCTCTTAGATCAGGGGATTATTTTTTCTTCTCCTATTTTTGCAACGAATACAAATAAATCCAAGCACAAGTACTAGCACAAGGGCACAAATAATAGAACTCTATCAATAGTACACCTGATTATAAGCCCTGTTAGAAAATAAAATTTTAAAAGAGTAACAACAATAGTAGTAGCAAGAGCAACCGTGGAAGAATCTATAAGATTTGCTCTTTTATGTCCATTGATGCTTGTCTAGAGTCGAAAATACTCAGAAATTCGTTCATTATTGTCATTTTTTCTTAGCCATGTTCCATTTAAACAACAAAATCTTTAATGAACAATCAGTGGTTAAGAAGATCAAAATAATTTCATACATTACTTACATCTAAACTTTCTGCAAATCTTGCTAACTTTAATGATCTTCTCTCTTTTTGAATCAACAACAAATGATTAATTGATCTTTCTCCATCTTTATTATAACTACCTTGTTTTGCATCGTTATTTCTCACCCAAACATCTCTTGACAGCATCATAAGAAACATAGCAACATCTTCTTCAGGAAAAGTATCAAACACAGAACTTACCGATTTTGGCTCCATCGATAGCGATGGCGAAGACTCAGACTCAACAACCAATGAACTTGAATTCTTAAACTTAAGTTTCTTGACATCAAGCTTAGCTTTTGATTATCAAGAAAATTTAATTTTCGAGTTATTTTAACTCGTCTATGAGTTGAGTTTCTTGACTCACTTTTATTTTATCTGTCTTGAATAATAACAAAATCATTATTAACAACGAAAGAAAACTCTGCTGAAAACTTATTTTTTAGGGACTATATTGTTAATTTTTAATTTTAATTTCAAAAAATAACTAGCTAAAATTATTAAAAAGTTAAACAGTTATAATTTAGTTGATAAGTAGACCAAATAGTTGAAAAAGAGATAAAATTCTACACCATTAGTAGATTGTGGGGAAAAACACTTCCAACAGTTTATAGGTTTCAAAAATAGAGAAAATATTACCAGTTGATAAGGTAGAAAGTTCTTTAATCTAATGGCTAGGGTTAAAAGTTTTCTAGTAGCTGAAATTCTCTAGGTGCATAGAACACCTGAGTATACTAAAGAATGACTCTACTTTTATTTAAGAATATTGATGAACATTATATATACAGACAATGAATATTGATGAATAATATATCAAATAAAATGAACATAAATATTAATCATAATGAATATTATATATACAGACAATGAACATTGATGAATAATACATCAAACAAAATGAACATAAATATTAACCATAATGAATATTAAGTTCACTGATAATGAATATTTCAATATAATTATAATAGAATATTACATCTAATGGATATTATACATATAGAAAATAAACATTTTAGTACATACAAATGAACAAAAAATATGAATATGTACATGGTCTGATAACAGTTTTTTGATATGTGTTACTATATTCTGATACATATAATTTTTAATTTTAATACATGTACTTATTATTGACATGTAGAATTCAAGTTTATGCATAATTTTTAATATAATATTAATTTTTATAAATTTATTTTATTATAATTTTAAAAGATTTTAAAAATAATGAAGAATTATATACTTTAGAAGTATAATGTATTATACATCTTAGAAAGAAAATACACCACATGTGTGTTGTGGACTATGGACTCCGGTCAATATAGATTCATGGACCGGGGTCCATATTATAACAATTGGAATTTATATGCAAACTATAAGATGTACCCCTGTCCATGTAGTTTTATGAACTTAGGGATCCATCCGGCATAATTTTACTTGTACAAAAATCTGTGTTTTAAGTCTTACACATGCATTAGACACTGACGCACATCAAATGTTGACGCAATTTTTTTAAAAAATAATTTATATTTATTATTTGTTAATTTAATTTTGTTGAAAATGTTAAATGTTCATTATTTGCTAACTTAATTTTGTTGAGAAAATATGTATACCACAATATAAATATTTGTAGTATAACCTTAGTCTGATTTTTTTTTTACCAATTGTGTAAGGACAATTTATATTATGTATATATTATATAGATTCATTTAAATGAATTAATGGGTACGATTTTCATCAATGACGAATATCCATTGAAAAAGTAATAAATATTAATGCCTATAGATGATGAATGTTTATATAAATCATAAAATATTTTCAATATACATCACAAAAATAATAAAGACTTTCATAAATAGTCAATATTTTTATTTGAAAATATTTATGAATATTATATATACAAACATTGAACATTGCAGTATTAGATAATGAACATGAATATTAACACTAATCGATAATATATTAAACAAAATGAATATGAACATTAACCTAATGAATATTAAGTTCATAGATAATGAATATTTAAATAGAAAGAGAATTAATTATTATAAAATATTGCATCTCATGGATATTATACATATAGAAAATGAATATTTTAGTGTATGTAAATGAACAAAAAAAATTAGAATGTATCTAGTTTAATAAAAATATTTTTACATGTGTTACTATATTCTAATACATATTATTTTTAATTTTGACACATGTAGTTATTATTGACACATAGAATTCAATTTTATATATAATGTTATATTTTTCCATTAATCTATTTATAATTTTTATATTTTTATATTGATAAAATCTTAAAATATAAAATAATAACAAAGACATTAAAATATTTAATTTATTATTATTTTAAAATATTTTAGTTAATTATAAAATATTAAAAGATATATTTAATTTTATATATAAATTTAATTTATATTATTATTTATAATTAAAATAATTACGACGGTTATATAACAGACGAGTAAACTACTAGCTTTCATAAATATATAAGAATATATATTTAAAGTATTATTTTAATATAATATTAATCTTACATTCATTTTATTACGATTAAAAAAATAAAAATCTAATGTCTCAAAAATAAATATACATGTCAAAATAAAAATATTTCAAATAATGACCATAAAATAATTATAACAATCGTCTAACACATAAATAAATGACTAATTCTTATAAATGTATAAAAAATTTCGTCAATATATAATTTTTAATACAATATTGATTTTATTATAATTTTAAAAACTAAAACGGTACAATATTAATAAAAATTTAAAGAAGCGGGGACTTTTGTCATTTGAAAAAAAGGAAAAAGCTATTATACTCTCTCCCTATCCACGCACACACACATGCTGCTTCTTAACTTCGGTCCATATAGAATCATGGACCGAGTTTCATGTTATAAGTATTGTAGGAGAAAGGATTTACCTGAGACTAGTATTATCATTAATATTATACTACTTTCTCACTCACTTGTAACCCACATTTTTGGCATAGCTTTTTACAATAAAATTTATGATTCTTTTATTTAGCTATTTCAAATTATAAAAATAATTTTAAGAAAAGTTAAATTTTTAATTTTTAAAAAAAAATAAATTCTGAAAGATAAATTTTAAAAACTAGAACAACTAGAAGCAAATTTGGAAATTTTATGCCAAGTGGACTGCATTCAATCAATCTCCCTTCTGAATCTTCGTTACTAAGATATTAGTTTTATAGAATTATATTTTTTTTTTCTGATGTCTGGGCTAATTTCTGCACCAAGACATTTTATTTTTCCTCCTATTTATTTATTTATATTTTTAAAAATATAAGAGTATACTGAAGTTACAAAGTAAAAACACTTCAAATGAAAGGGTAGAAAATGAAGCCAGGTTAATAGAAAAGGGTAAATTTTCTTCTATTTCCATTTCTGAAAAATTAATATACAAAATCAGAGAAATAGAGGACCTAATTATGTTATAGAAAAATTACAAGAAAACTGAATTTGGATCCTTCAGTCTAACTCTTTCTAGGCAGAAATCAGCCCAATTCACTTTGCTTACTTAATTAGTCACATGTTATAATAAAATAAAAATCCATTACAACTTAAGTAACCTACTATAGTAAGTTAAAGTTTACCTGATGCTTACCTTTAATAGCATGTCAATTTCTAGGTGGACACTACACTTAGGTGTACTGCAAAAAAAGTCATAAGATTATTGATTATTTATGAAAGCTTTTATTGTTTTTATGATGCATATTAAAAAAATTTTATGTTTAATATAAACATTCATCATTTATAGGCATAATATTTGTAATACCCGAAATTTATCTTTTTAGTAATAATAATAATAATAATAACTAATAACTAATAAGGATTGTGATGATGATAAAATAAATCTAGAAGTTTTAAAATTTAATGAATGTGATTAGAGTAAAGAATTTTATTTTTTAAATTGGATAAATTATACAGATTATTGATGAGATCCTATTCTAAAAAGGATTTTAAATGTTAAATAGAAATTTAAGAAATTATTAACCCGTATTTAATATGTTTAATTAAATAAGAACTTGCTAAGTGAATTATATAAAATGTGATTTACTTCTTGTAAGTATCACCCTTTTTATTTAGTATGTATAAATATAATTAAATTTGTCTAATTAGAGGCTATAAAAATAATTATTTTAAAGAAATTATTTAGAGAAAAGGTAAATTTTAATTAGCAAGATGGAATTGGATTTAATTAAAGTAGTAAATAAATTGATTAATTAAGTTAATTTTATTTTAAGATTAAATTGAAATTTATATTTGAGGAGGAGGCTAAAAGTATAGTTGAATTAATAATGGAGTTTTAGTGAAAAATATACCGGTTAGTATTTTTGTAAATAATAGTGTCAGTAGGGCATTATGGTAATATCAAATATAAAAGCAAGAATAAATAAGTAACTCTATATTTATATTAATTTTAATTTGGCTTAAAGGTAGCAACCAAGGGCTTAATTAAAAGAGTGATATTAAGATTGAGGATTTAAGAAGAACTTTCAGGGATTAATAATCTTTAACTAAAGAATGTAGGGACTAAATGGCGATATGAAAAGAAAAAGAAAGAAAAAAAAAGGAAAGGAGAAGAAGGAGACGAGGAAGAGAAAGAGGGAAATTTGAGATGCCTTTGATGGCAGATGGTGGAGGAGCTCGCCTCAGGTGCGTTGAAGCTGGCTGTCAAAGAAGCTGAGTTGGCGAGCATGGCAGCAGCACCGGCAGCGGTGAACGACGGCGTCAAGTAGCAAAAAAAATGAAAGAATTGGCAGCAGCTTCTTCGATGTTGTCCATGGCTTTTCCAGTGACGGTAACAATTGCATCTAGTGGCGATCAACTCACCTGAGAGTGGGCTTCCATTTGGGGGTAGTAGCAGTAGTAATGGTGGCCGAAGGAGTGAGATCCAACGAAGGAAGGTTGTATAGGCAGCTGGGATGTTGGACTTTTCTTGTAACACCCCCATCACATGTTAACCAATAAACATTAGCCGGGAAGCATACAAGCGTCGTAGAATATATACTACAGGTAGATAGGTCAATATGTAGGTTGTTAAGAATCCAGACACAAGGTTATTAACATATAAACATATGATTATACTTAAACATCATTTAACAAGTATTACAAATATCTTCTTATGCCTTATAAGGCATACTTCCATATATATCACATAACTGCATACAAAAATGCATCAGGAGGAGACTTCACAAAACTGGCCCAACTTGACAGAACTGCTAAAAGCTAGACTTCGCATACAACCAATGGATGCACTACTATTTACAAACCTGAAAAGAAAAATTTTGGAGAGGGGTGAGCCTCCAAATGAAATAAATAATCAACATAATCTATATCACATACACTTAATACAATTTCCACCCAATCACATAACTTTCCATGATATTCATAGTTTAGGTATAAAGTCATACCATTCTACTCAATTCATTACAACCATCATAGAAGAAATACAATTCAACAATTATGGTTAGTTCTCACGGCTTGTGGATCCCCTTTAATGTGCTGCTCCGTCTCATCCTCACATATCACACACGTAAGCTGCTCCGCCTCATCTCACATTATACACTTTTATAGCCTCTCTAGGCTTTAGCCTCCCAAGGCTTTATATATATATCTTTTTTTTTTCATAGGGGAATCCACCATTCACATGCACATATGCACTTAACATCACAATTCAATCATTTCACTTATATCATATTTCAGCAATAACAATTGTTCCACTCAACACCAATCATTTCCATCTCAGTCATTCAAACATAAACAATATTAAGCAAACGCAACCATTTACGGAACATTTGATTAAATATATGAACATAGCAAATATTAACTATTTACTTACTCAAAATATACTTATTCCTTTAGCATATAAGAACCTCCTTTCTCCACAACTTCCTTTCCGGGGCCTTTGAGTACTGTCAACACATTCATCAATTCACATTTCATGCATATTACAAATATTCATGTAAATGCGAGTTCTAATGCATTACAAGATCATCCCCTCTCTAATTCATAGGTCTAACTCTTCCTCTAAGACTCTCAATTACTGTTTTAATATCCTATAAACATTTCCCATCTAGTTAAATACCAATTTAACTCAAACTAACATCAATAAATTGCATAAAACTAATCTCCAACATTTCTGTTTTCTAGACAGAATTTAGTACCAAGGTATATTTATTTCTGGGCAAAATTGGCTTAATACAAAAATCTCATATTAAATAGACATATCCATTTATGCGTCTAGTTTCATCTCCAAGAAGAATTAATCAATTTCGACTTCTATAGATTTAATTATTTTCAAATTACTGAGCAAGGGTCATACAGCAAGTTGTACCCGAGCAGCAATCTTTTTGCTCAATTTAAGCAACCAAAACGGCAAAAATAGCAAAATCACAAAACTACAAAGTTATAGAGGACTCTTTAAACTTTCCATAGACACCAATTAAGCTTAATTTGGACTTATATAACCCATGTTATGCCTAAAATACAGAACATCAAGGTTGCTGGAATTTTGACAGTTTTCTATCTTAACATACTTAAACTTAAATCAAGCTTAATCTTTATGCAATCATTCAATACTCTACTAATTCATGATAATCAAGCTTAATCAATGAGAGCATCAAATGAAGTTTTTCCAATTTATAATCAAGAACCCTAATGACAAATTAATAACACTCAAGTAACAACTTACCAATTTCAGCTTTTGGGTTGCTAATATGCTTAAATCCTTTAGCTTTAGCTTGGCTCCTTCAATAGTTGGCAAAATCCTATCTTAATCTTAAGTTTTTCTAGGTATTCCCCTCCTCTCTCTTATTCCAAATTTTGTGTTTTTGGCCATGTACGAATTTTAGAGAAATGAAGAGGTAAAATGAGCTTACTCATGGTTCCAATTTCCAATATTCCTCTCTTAATGCCACCACCTACTAAACTATTTTTATCACCCTAAATTAATTCTTACTAACCATATATAGGTACTAACTTTTAATTGTATCTTTTAAGTCCAATCTATTTACCCAACCTTCAACTATTGGTTCAATTAAGTCTTAAGGCTTAATACACATAACCTAAGTACTTAATCAACTTATCTAAATTAATAATCTAACATCATGCTTCTTATTCTCTACTTATAATTAATATATATATGTTCTCATAAAATAAAAATATCATTGATATACCATCATATGCCCAATGATTAAATGTAAATGCACATAACATGGATGATGAGAAAATGCAGGCGTTACATTTCTGGCCATCTCTAGCGAGTTATGTCTGATCGGAGTTTATGTCACAAGCTTTTCCAATAACACTAATTTTACAGCGATCGGATTTCATTGGGAAATCATCGGTTAAAACTGTTTGTGATGTATCGGTATGATTGGATCGGAGAATCAGATGCTAGCATCATTGTCTGTGTGTTGTCTCGAGTCCAAAGGCGTGCTCGGATCGTCGATCGGACTCCAGCTACTGAAGGCGAGTCGACCGATTTATCAAGCGTCTCGATAATCCATCATTTCAGCCCGCTCCACCCGAGGCTTAGGAGCAGAGCAAAGAGGTCAACAGAACTGTGAGTTAAATTCATATATCTAGTATAATTGTGTCATGCCAAAATTTTATATAGCAATTTCAATTAATTGATTTATAGATTTAAATTATTTATTTATTATTCATCTAAATAACCATTTTAGAGAATTAATAATCTATTTACTATTTATATATCATTTTCCACATTATTAATATTATGATTGCATATTGACTCGGGATGAGATGGCAGTAGAACATGCTACTTGATGGATTGCATCAGGACCACGTGCATACTGGTATAGATCTGAGAAAGGTAGTAAAAGAATATTTTTGAGACTTGCCCTGATCGAGTTCAACTCTTTAGGCTGTGAGGTTTAGATTGCCGGATTAAATGTCTCTGGTCGAGCATTTGTGACAGCCTGAACTGGAGAAGCGGTCCGACAAGGGCGGGAAGTGGACGTCGGGGCAAAGATAAGATGCCTGGACAAGGAGCGACTTCTAGCAGGATTCTAGGACGGTAGCACTCTAAGGAATGAGGTTACATGAATAAATCAAATTACATATTGAAATGGGACAGGAATGATTAATAACATATATGTAAAGAGTTGGAACTAATTATGTGGCACATCGGTAAATAATAAATATCAAAATACCCATTTACAAAGTACAATACTGAAAACAAATACAATTACATTAATTACTATCACTAGTATCCACATTTTCTTCACTTTCATCTTCATCTAGAACTTCAGATTTTGACTCAAGTACCATATCATCTGAATCTCAGCTTCGTCATCATCTAAATCAACAAATTCTCCATGTAAAATGTGTATTGGAATAAATTACTCTTGAATAGGTAGTTGGAGATTAGCAGGCTCGTCTTCTTAGAATATCGTGATAGTGACAACTTGTTCCTCAACAGCTTTAGGTACATCCACAATGGGCCTCGCTTTAACTTTGGAACCGCCCACCAGTCACACTTATCTTTTCTTAAACTAGAATAAGGTACATAATATACCTGTGCAGCTTGCATTGCAAATGCATGATTCATACTTGTTGAGCTTGCGCCTATGGTTCACATCCACTAGGTTTATTAACCCTCATCTCAACATTTTTGGTTGGTTCAAACCATTCACACTTGAATAGAACAGTGGCTTAATTGGTAGTCTTATGTTTTCCAATCGTAGAACCTCTGTTAAGCATCCACAGTAGTCACTCTCAATCTTGTTATAATTAGTGCCTTGTAATTTTCATTATGGACATCATTAAACCATGTAATTCGATATGAAATTTATAGCCATTAATTAAATAAATAGGAAATGGTTCTATGGTATATAAAGGGCCTTTAGCAAGATCCTTGATGAACTCATTATCAATGTTATGATGCGCCTAATAATGAAAGCAACGTAAAGGCATCAGAAATTTAATACTTCATTTGCACAATTAATTATTTTCATAAACAATAATTCACCTACATAATTCTCAAACCATCCCACAAATTTATTGTCAAGCTTAACATCAAGCTCAGCATCAATAATGTAAGGTGACGCCTTTTTCAACTCATCAATATACAACTTACACATCAAGTTCGACATTAGTAATTGTAACACACAGTTGTATCAGAACAAAATAAGTTTTTTTTAAAAGACTTGCATCACATGTGGATCAACCTGCTCGCAATTTAATAAAATATATTTTTGTGCAGCTTTATATTCAATGTCAGACAACCTCCTCATTTTTTATCATCCATACGGTTGACCGTGATGTCCGAATATTGAAAGTTCTCTTTAACCTCTTCAACATCCCCACAATCATCATTTCTAGGCACTTTTTGTAGTCTCATATACACATGGGGCTAAGAATAATATGAACAGAAGTTTGATGCTTCTTCTACTAAGTATGCATTATATATTGAAGCTTCCACCTTCACCTTATCAATGACATTCTTTTTCAAGTGTCCAAAAAATCTAGATAAGAATGACTAAATAATATTATATAAGTATTATTTTATGATAATAAATAATATTATCAAAAATTTACTTCTTTTACCTTTCAAATGGATACATCCATCGATATTGGACCGGACCAGCAATTTTTGCTTCACAAGGCAACTGTATTGAAAGATGCTCTATAAAGTCGAAAAAACCAAGAAGGAATATACGCTCCAATTTGCAAATAATTATTAGAATCTCTTTCAAGTCTCTTCATGTTTACCACTTTAATTGCGGTTGAAGCTAAGTCCTTGAAAAAAAAAAGTCGAAACTCTGTCATAGCTTGCCACACATTTACAGATATGAGTTCATGAAATGCTATGGAAATTAACTTCTATATAAACACATGACAACTGTGGCTCTTCATCCCAAACATCTTTAGTTTTCTCATGTCTACACCATGCCCCATATTTTAAATATAACCATTAGGAAATCTAAGACTTTTCAGCCATTCAAATAGTGCTTGTTTCCCAGGTCTATCTAATGTGTAGCATGCTTTCGGATATTTCCTTATAGCTTCATTCTTCTCCAACTCAGGCCTTCGACACAACTTCTTCATGTCTTCTTTTGCCTTCTCATTATCTTTAATTTTTTCCTCAATATTCACAACAGTGTTAAAAATATTTTTAAATACATTCTTCTCAATTTGCATCGCATCTAGGTTATGTCTAATGAGATTAGAATTCCAGTATGGCAAATCTCAAAAGATACTTCTTTCCTTCCAACCATACTCCTTGTAAATGGGACCATTAATCTCTTTAGTATCAAGTTTAGTGACTCTCCTAAGTCCTAAATCATCTAGCTCTTGCAAGATTTGATCACTTTTCCTTATAGGTGGTGTCGGTAATATCTCCTTTTTTTTTTTAGGAACCAATTTTTATTCCATCTGAAAGGAAGATCAAGGGAGGACAAACTTACGATGATTGTCAAACCAAGATGTCTTTCAACTGTTGCTCAAATTGAATGCTTGTAAATGTCCTATACAATAAGGACAAGCAAGTTTCCCAGCCGTGCTGCAGCACGACAACATTGAGTATGCAGGAAAATTAATGATGGTCCATAAAAGAGCTGCTCTCATTTAAAAATTATGCTTTCTAGACACGTCATATGTTTGGACACCCACATCCTAAAGATACTTCAATTCATCAACTAAATCTTGAAGAAAAATATTTAAAATGTGTATATTTATGAATTTTAGAAAACAACACCATAATAGTGCTAATAATTTAGTATGAGAAAATGACCTCGTAAAAGTGGTATATTTATCAATATAAGAAAATAACCCCGTTAAAGAATGTGTATATTTATGAATCTGAGAAAACAACCCCATAAAAGTAGTTTAATTACGACTCTAAGAAAACAACCTCATAGAACAGATAAATTTTTTAATATGAGAAAACAACCTCGTAGAATGGGTAAATTCTTTAATATGTGAAAACAACCCCATAATACATAGATATTTATGAATCTGAGGAAATAACTCTGTAATTATGATATATTTGTGAGTATGAGAAAACAACCACTTAAATGGGTTAATTTTATGATATGAGAAAACAACCCCATGAAAGGGGTATATTTGTCGATATAAGAAAATAACTCCGTAAAACGCGTATATTTATGAATTTGACAAAACAAGCCCATAATAATGCTAATAATTTAATATGAGAAAACGACCCCGTAAAACGTGTATATTTATGAATCTGAGAAAATAATCCTGTAAAAGTAGTGTAATTGCGAGTCTGAGATAACAGCCTCCTAGAATGAGTAAATTTTTTAATATGTTAAAACAACCTCGTAGTATGGGGATATTTATCAATTGGAGAAAATAATCCCATAATTTTATTTTATTTGTGAGTATGAGAAAACAACCCCTTAAATGGGTTAATTTTATACTATGAGAAAATAATCCCGTAAAAGAGATATATTTGTCGAGATAAGAAAATAACCCCATAAAACGTGTATATTTATTAATTTTAGAAAACAAGTCCATAATAGTGCTAATAATTTAATATGAGAAAAGACCCCGTAAAAGTGGTATATTTATCAATACAAGAAAATAATCCCATAAAACGAGTATATTTATGAATATGAGAAAACAACTCCGTAAAAGTAGTGTAATTGCGAGTCTAAAAAAATAGCCTTATAGAACAGGTAAATTTTTTAATGTGAGAAAACACCATCGTAGAAAGGGTAAATTTTTTAATATGAAAAAACAACCCCGTAAGACGGGGATATTTATCAATCGAAAAAAATAACCCTGTAATGTTGGTATATTTGTGAGTATGAGGAAACAACCCCTTAAATGGATTAATTTTAAAATATGAGAAAACAATCCCGTAAAAAGGGTATATTTGTCAATATAACAAAACAACCCGGTAAAACGTGTATATTTATGAATTTGAGAAAACAATCCATAATAGTGCTAATAATTTAATATAAGAAAACGACCCCGTAAAAGTGGTATTATTATCAATATAAGAAAATAACTGCATAAAACGTGTATATTTATGAATATCAGAAAATAATTCCGTAAAAAGTAGTATAATTGCAAGTCTTAGAAAATAGCCTCGTAGAATGGGTAAATTTTTTAATATGTGAAAACAACCCCGTAATACGGGGATATTTATGAATCTGAGGAAATAACCCCGTAATTGTGGTATATTTATGAGTATGAGAAAATAACCCCTTAAATGGGTTAATTTTATAATATAAGAAAATAACCCCGTAAAAGGGGTATATTTTTCGATATAAGAAAATAACCCCGTAAAATGTGTATATTTATGAATTTGAGAAAACAACCCCATAATAGTGCTAATAATTTAATATGAAAAAACGACCCCATAAAAATCATATATTTATCAATATAAGAAAATAACCTCGTAAAATATGTATATTTATGAATATGAGAAAATAGCCCTGTAAAAGTAGTGTAACTGCAAGTATGAGAAAACAGCCTCGTAAAACGGGTTATTTTCTCAGATTCATTAATATACATGTTTAACGGGTTAATTTTTATATATTGACAAATATACGACTTTTACGAGGTTGTTTGCTTATATTAAATTATTAGCATTATTCTAGGACTATTTTTTCAAATTCATAAATATACACGTTTTACGGGATTATTTTCTTATATTGATAAGCCACTTTTACGGGGTCATTTTCTCATCTAAAATTATTAGCACTATTATGGGGTTGTTTTATCAAATTTATAAATAAACACACTTGACAGGGTTATTTTCTTATATCGACAAATATACCCCTTTCATAGGGTTGTTTTCTCATATTCTAAAATTAACACATTTTAAAGGGTTGTTTTCTCATACTCACAAATATACCATAATTACGGGGTTATTTTCTCCGATTGATAAACATCCCCTTATTACGGGGTTGGTTTCTCATAAGAAAAAATTTACCCCTTCTACGAGGCTGTTTTCTCATATTCGCAATTACACTATTTTTACGGGATTATTTTCTGATATTCATAAATATATACATTTTATGGGGTTATTTTCTTATATTGATAAATAAGCCACTTTTACGGGGTCATTTTCTCATCTAAAATTATTAGCACTATTATAGGGTTGTTTTATCAAATTTATAAATATACACGTTTGACAAGGTTATTTTCTTATATCGACAGATATACCCTTTTTACGGGGTTGTTTTCTCATACTCACAAATATACCATAATTACAGGATTATTTTCTCCGATTGATAAATATTCCCATATTACGGACTCGATTTTAATATTTATAAATATACCCCTCTAATGCGGTTGTTTTCTCATATTAAAAAATTTACCCCTTCTACGAGGTTTTTTTCTAAGACTCGCAATTACATTACTTTTATGAGGTTATTCTCTCGTATTCATAAATATACACGTTTCATGGAGTTATTTTCTTATATTGATAAAGATACCACTTTTACGGGGTCATTTTTTCATATTAAATTATTACCATTATTATGGGGTTATTTTCTCAAATTCATAGATATACACGTCTTACGGGGTTATTTTCTCAAATTCATAGATATACACGTCTTACGGGGTTATTTTCTTATATCGACAAATATACCCCTTTTATGGGATTGTTTTCTCATATTATAAAACTAACACATTTAAGGAGTTGGTTTCTCATACTCACAAATTTACCAAAATTACGGGGTTATTTTTTCCGATTGATAAATATCTCCTAATTACGGGGTTATTTTCTCTTATGAAAAAATTTATCTCTTTTACGAGACTGTTTTCTCAGACTCGCAATTACACTACTTTTACGAAGTTGTTTTCTCATATTCATAAATATATACGTTTTACGGGGTTATTTTCTTATATTGATAAATAAGCCACTTTTACGAGGTCATTTTCTCATATTAAATTATTGGCACTATAATGGGGTTGTTTTGTCAAATTCATAAATATACACGTTTGAAGGGGTTATTGTCTTATATTGACAAATATACCCCTTTTACGGGGTTGTTTTCTTATATTCTAAAATTAACACATTTTAAAGGGTTGTTTTCTCATACTCACAAATGCACCACAATTACAGAGTTATTTTCTCCGATTGATAAATATCCCCGTATTACGGGCTCATTTTCTAATATTTACAAATATACCCCTCTTACGCTGTTGTTCTCTCATATTAAAAAATTTACCCCTTCTATGAGCCTTTTTTCTTAGACTCGCAATTATACTACTTTTATGAGGTTATTCTCTCATATTCATAAATATACATGTTTTACGGAGTTATTTACTTATATTGACAAATATGCCACTTTTACGGGGTTGTTTTCTCATACTCCTAAATATACCAAAATTACAAAATTATTTTCTTCGTTTGATAAATATCCCTGTATTACGGGTTTGTTTTCTCAAACTCGCAATTACACTATTTTTACGGGGTTGTTTTCTCAGATTCATAAATATACACGTCTTACGGGGTCATTTTCTCATGCTAAATTATTAGCACTATTATAGTGTTGTTTTTTCAAATTCATAAATATACACGTTTTACGAGTTTATTTTCTTATATGGACAAATGTACCATTTCTACGTGGTTATTTTCTCATATTATAAAATTAATACATTTAAGGAGTTGTTTTCTCATACTCAAAATATAACAAAATTACGGGGTTATTTTCTCCGATTGATAAATATGTCCGTAATACAGGGTTCTTTTCACATATTAAAAAATTTACCACTTCTATGAGGTTGTTTTCTCATATGAAAAAATTTACCTGTTCTACGAGACTGTTTTCTTAAACTCGCAATTATACTACTTTTACGGGATTATTTTCTCAGATTCATAAATATACACGTTTTGAGGAGTTATTTTCTTATATTGATAAGAATACCACTTTCACGGGGTCGTTTCGTCATATTAAATTATTAGCACTATTATATGGGTTGTTTTCTCAAATTTATAAATGTACACATTTTACGTGGTTATTTTCTTATATTAATAAATACAACCCTTTTACGGGGTTGTTTTCTCATATTATAAAATTAATTCATTTAAGGGGTTGTTTTCTCATATTAAAAAATATACCAAAATTACGGTGTTATTTTCTCCGATTGATAAATATCCCCGTATTATGGGGTTTTGCTCTCATATTAAAAAATTTACCCCTTCTAAGATGCTGTTTTCTCAGACTTGCAATTACACAACTTTTACGATGTTGTTTTCTCATATTCATAAATATACATGTTTTACGAAATTATTTTCTTATATTTGTAAATAAACAACTTTTACGGGGTCGTTTTGTCATATTGAATTATTCACACTATTATGGGGTTGTTTTGTGAAATTCATAAGTATACAAGTTTTACGGGGTTATTTTCTTATATCGATAAATATACCCCTTTTACGTGTTGTTTTCTCATACCCACAAATATACCACAATTACGGGGTTATCTCTAATGATAAATATCCTTGTATTACGGGCTCATTTTCTAATATTTCTAAATATACTTCTCTTACGCAGTTGTTTTCTCATATTGAAAAATTTACCCCTTCTATGAGTTTTTTTTCTTGGACTCGCAATTACACTATTTTTACGAGATTATTTTCTCATATTCATAAATATACACGTTTTACGGGATTATTTTCTAATATTGACAAATATACAACTTTTACGGGTTGTTTTCTCATACTCTCAAATATACCAAAATTACAGGATTATTTTCTTCGATTGATAAATATCCCCGTATTACAGAGTTATTTTCTCATATTAAAAAACTTAGCCCTTCTACGAGGCTGTTTTCTTAGACTCGCAATTACACTACTTTTACGGGCTGATTTTCTTATATTGATAAATATATCATTTTTACGGGGTCAGTTTCTCATATTAAATTCTTAGCACTATTATAGGGTTGTTTTCTCAAATTCATAAATATATACGTTTGACGGGGTTATTTTCTTATATGGACAAATATACCACTTTTACGGGGTTGTTTTCTCATATTGTAAAATTAACCATTTAAGGGGTTGTTTTCTCATATTCACAAATATACAAAAAATACGGGGTTATCCGATTGATAAATATTCTCGTATTATAGGGTTGTTTTCTCATATTAAATAATTTACCGCTTCTACGAGGCTGTTTTCTCATACCCGCAATTACACTACTTTCACGGGGTTATTTTCTCATATTTATAAATATACACGTTTTACGAGGTTATTTTCTTACATTGATAAATATATCACTTTTACAGAGTTATTTTCTCATATTAAATTATTAGCACTATTATGGTGTTGTTTTCTCAAATTCATTATTATATACGCTTTACGAGATTATTTTCTTATATCGACAAATATACCCCTTTTTACGGGGCTATTTTCTCAAATTATAAAATTAATCCATTTAAGGGGTTGTTCTCTCATATTCACAAATATACCACAATTACGGGGTTATTTTCTATGATTGATAAATATTCTCGTATTACCGGCTCGTTTTCTAATATTTATAAATATACCCCTCTTACTCGGTTGTTTTCTCATATTAAAAAATTTACCCCTTCTACGAGGCTTTTTTATTAGGCTCGCAATTATACTACTTTTATGAGGTTGTTTTTTCAGATTCATAAATATACACATTTTATGGGGTTATTTTCTTATATTGACAAATATACCACTTTTACGGGACTGTTTTCTCATATTATAAAATTAACCCATTTACGGATTGTTTTCTCATACTCCCAAATATACCAAAATTACGGTTATTTTCTTCGATTGATAAATATCCCCATTTTACGTGGTTATTTTCTCATATTAAAAAATTTATCCCTTTTACGAGGCTGTTTTCTCACACTCGCAATTACACTACTTTTACAGGGCTATTTTCTCATATTCATTAATATACACTTTTTACGGGTTATTTTTTTAGAATCATAAATATACAAGTTTTATGGGATTATTTTCTTATATTGATAAATGTACTACTTTTATGGAGTCGTTTTCTCATATTAAATTATCAGCACTATCATTTATTTTCTCAAATTCATAATTATACACATTTTACGGGGTATTTTATTATATCGATAAATATACCCCTTTTACGGGTTGTTTTCTCATATTATAAAATTAACCCATCTAAGGGGTTATTTTCTCATACTCACAAATATACCACAATTACGGAGTTATTTTCTCAAATTTATAAATACTCCCAAATATACCAAAATTACGGTTATTTTCTTCGATTGATAAATATCCCCATTTTACGTGGTTATTTTCTCATATGAAAAAATTTACCCTTTCTACAAGGGTGTTTTCTCAGACTCGCAATTACACTACTTTTACGAGGTTGTTTTCTCATATTCATAAATATACACATTTTATGAGGTGATTTTCTTATATTAATAAATATATCACTTTTACGGGGTCATTTTCTCATATTAAATTATTAGCACTATAATAGGGTCGTATTTTTAAATTCATTAATATACACGCTTTACGGGATTATTTTCTTATATCGATTAATATACCCCTTTTACGGGGCTGTTTTCTTAAATTATAAAATTAACCCATTTAAGGGGTTGTTTTCTCATACTCACAAATATACTACAATTACGGGGTTATTTTCTCCGATTGATAAATATCCCCGTATTACAGGCTCGATTCCTAATATTTATAAATATACCTCTCTTATGTGGTTGTTTTCTCATATTAAAAAATTTACCCCTTCTACGAGGCTATTTTTTTGGACTCGCAATTACACTATTTTTACGAGGTTATTCTCTCATATTCATAAATATACACGTTTTACGGGGTTATTTTCTTATATTGATAAATATACCCTTTTTACATGGTTGTTTTCTCATACTCCCAAATATACCAAAATTACAAAATTATTTTCTTAGATTGATAAATATCTCCGTATTACGGGGTTGTTTTCTCATATTAAAAAGTTTACCCATTCTACGTGGTTATTTTCTTATACTCGCAATTCCACTACTTTTACGGGGTTATTTTCTCACATTCATAAAAATACACGCTTTACGGGATTATTTTCTTATATTTATAAATATACCACTTTTACGGGGTTGTTTTCTCATATTAAATTATTAGCACTGTTATGGGCTTATTTTCTCAAATTCATAAATATACACGTTTTACAGGGTTATTTTTTTATATTGGCAAATGTACACTTTTTACAGGGTTGTTTTCTAATATTCAAAAATTAACCCATTTAAGGGGTTGTTTTCTCATAATCACAAATATACCACAGTAACGGGGTTGTTTTCTTCGATTGATAAATATCTTCGTATTACGGGCTCGTTTTCTAATATTTATAAATATACCCCTCTTATACGGTTGTTTTCTCATATGAATAAATTTACCCCTTCTACGAAACTGTTTTCTTAGACTCGCAATTATACTACTTTTTGAGGTTGTTCTCTCAGAATCATAAATATATAAATTTTATGGGGTTATTTTCTTATATTGACAAATATACTACTTTTACGGGAATGTCTTCTCATACTCCCAAATATATCAAAATTACAGGATTATTTTCTACGATTAATAAATATCCCCGTATTACGTGGTTGTTTTCACATATTAAATAATTTACCCCTTCTACGAGGCTGTTTTCTTATATTAAAAAATTTACCCATTCTACGAGTCTATTTTCTTAGACTAGAAATTACACTACTTTTATGGGATTGTTTTCTCAAATTCATAAATATACACGCTTTACGGATTAATTTTCTTATATTGATAAATATACCACTTTTACGGGGTCGTTTTCTCATATTAAATTATTAACACTATTATGGGGTTGTTATCTCAAATTCATAAATATACACGTTTTGCAGAGTTATTTTCTTATATTGACAAATATGCCCCTTTTACGGGGTTATTTTCTCAAATTATAAAAATAACCTATTTAAGGGTTTGTTTTCTCATACTCATAAATATACCTTAATTACGGGATTATTTCCTCAAATTCATAAATATTCCCGTATTACGGGATTGTTTTCACATATGAAAAAATTTATCTCTTCTACGAGGCTGTTTTCTCATATTAAAAAATTTACTTATTCTACGAGGTTGTTTTCTTAGAATCGCAATTACACTACTTTTACGGGGTTGTTTTCTTAGATTCATATATATACACGTTTTACGGAGTCATTTTCTCATACTAAATTATTAGCACTATTATGGTCTCAAATTTATAAATATACACATTTTACGGGGTTATTTTTTTATATGGACAAATATACCACTTTTACAGGGTTATTTTCTAATATTATAAAATTAACCCATTTAAGGGGTTGTTTTCTCATACTCACAAATATAAAAAGTTACAGGGTTATTTTCTCTTATTGATAAATATCCCTGTATTACGGGGTTGTTTCCACATATTAAGAAATTTATCCTTTCTACGAGGCTGTTTTCTCATATTGAAAAATTTACCCGTTCTACGAGGCAGTTTTCTTAGACTCGCAATTACACTACTTTTACGGGATTATTTTCTAAGATTCATAAAAATACATGTTTTATGGAGTTATTTTCTTATATTAATAAAAATACCACTTTTACGTGGTCATTTTCTCATATTAAATTATTAGCACTATTATGGGCTTGTTTTCTCAAATTCATAAATATACACATTTACGATGTTATTTTCTTATATCGACAAATATACCCCTTTTATGGTGTTGTTTTCTCATATTATAAAATTAACCCCTTTAAGGTGTTGTTTTCTCATACTCATAAATATACCACAATTACGGGGTTATTTCCTCAGATCCATAAATATTCTCGTATTACGTGATTGTTTCCACAGATTTATAAATATCCCCGTATTACATGGTTATTTTTACATATTAAAAAATTTACCCATTCTACGAGGTTGTTTTCTTAGACTCTCAATTACACTACTTTTACGGGGTTGTTTTCTAAAATTCGTAAATATTCACGTTTTATAGGGTTATTTTCCAAAAACTTGATGGGTGCTACTCGTGTTAGCTACAATCTAAGGCAGTGTACCTATCGATGCAGTCTAGCACTAATGGCGAGTATCAAGGTCGTATTCCTCGGGAAAGTTAAAGCCCAGAGTTACTTAAGAAACACATGCATATGATATTATCAACGTTCTAAGTTAAAATTCGACAATTCGAAAAAATAATTAAATAACACCGGTTTAACCCGACAGGGTTGATGTGTAAAACACCATAAATTGTTTTCTAAGGACAATGAACAGCAAAGAAAAGTAACTACAATTCTATAAATCAAGTCATCAATCAGCTCAAAAATAGCATACTCAAGTGCATAAAAACACAGTGTCCTAACATCCCCTAAAAATACACACCACCTAGCTATGGCAGTTTCAGATATATTAAAAATCCATATGAGAGATTAAGGTTTACCCATAAGCACCCCACACTTGAAGAACACACTGTCCTCAGTGTAAAATGTTATGGATACCCCGCATGGAATGCTCAACTAAGAGAACAAAGGCAATACAATCCAAGTGCATGACATGTATGAAAAATAAAGCAAATAAATGCAGAAAAATAAAAAGATCTAGGGGACTGCCCTGATCATCCATCGAGGCTGATGTTGTGGAAATTCAGTGCCTCCTCGGTAGAATATGAAAATAATAAAATAAAGAAATAAAATTGAAACTGAAAATATGAAAACTAAAACTAATAAAATGTTTCAAAACAAAAGGTTAAAATATTAAAGATTAAAGATAAAGTTTGGGGTGCCTCCCAAAAGCGCTTCTTTTTTATGTGATGAGTCTTCTTAGCTGGACTCATGGTGAAAGGCAAATGGGCGTGATCAACGACCATCCATCCTTCTTCCAAGCAAATGTCTTCAAGTATCCGCTTCGAGGGATAATCGTCAATTTCCTCTTCCCGACAGTCAAGCAAGCTGCCAGTATGATGGGCAAGACTCGCTCCTCGTATAATTGAACGTAGTTATGATGCTCTAGGGGCTCTTCCAATTTGAAAGCTGGAGTTTCAACAATTGGAAGGATCGATGGTTGGGCAATCTCTTCAGGAGTGTCGATGGTTTTCTTCAGTGCCTGGCTTGGTTCACTTGCTAGAAGAAACTCAAGCTCCTCCAAGACTTCTTCATTGGATAACTCGTGCTCATCTTCCATCATCGAAAGGACTTGTGGAAAATCTACCAATAATTCCTCTAACTGCAACTCAGCATCATCAACTGTACATTCCAGTTGGTAGTCTTTCAGAAGGATTATGTTTTCCTCTTCCTTTTCTGGTTCCATCTCCATGTTCAAGAAATCGTCCTGCACAGAAGCATTATCGTTAAACATAGTAGATAAACCAGAAAAATTCTCACCTGAACGCAAAGTGATGGCGCTCAAATGCTCCTCGGATTCAGTAGCGTTTGATGGAGTTCCCAATTGCTCTTCAGCTAGTAACTTGAAGATTAAGCCTACTTGATGCTCTATGTTCTTAATTGAGGCTTGTTGACCTTTAAGTACCCTCTCTGTTTGTTGGAATCTTTCCTCAATACTTGTTATGAACCTCATCATCAGCTCCTCTGACACTAACTCTTCATCTTGAGTTGAAGGTGCAAGATTAGGCTGCTGATGTAGTTGCCGAATTTCTAGTGGTTCTTGGCCATCTAAGCTCCATCCAAAGGGTGAATGAGTGCTCCACTCTTGATTGTGGGTGCTTCCATACGAGTCATTTGGCCAACTTCCCGTATAATTCACATTCGCTCACGAGTTATAAGAACAATGAGCAACATCACTATACAATGGACAATCATTACACACATGTAAACCACAACAAAATTCATAAAAGACTTGAGATGAAAGGATAGGAGAAGAGAGTTGATCGGTAGCCCTGCAAAACGATTCCACTCGAGCATCTAAAGATGCACGAGCATCCCAATTTTCAGCACTCTCTTGGTTCCTGATCCTATTTTCCAATGTGTCATACAAAGAGTTTGAATTTAGCATTGAACCTCCTTATCATTCACTATCTGAATCATAAACTTAAACTAAATAAATATGTACAAATAAAATAAAATAATTAAACAAATAAAAATAAAAATCATAAAATAATAAGAAAGAAAAAATAGGCTAAATTAACAAATAGCAAATTTCACTCTAGTTTTCAAACAGATCCCCGGCAACAGCGCCAAAAACTTGATGGGTGCTACTCGTGTCAGCTACAATCTAAGGCAGTGTACCTATCGATGCAGTCTAGCACTAATGGCGAGTATCAAGGTCGTATTCCTCGGGAAAGTGAAAGCCCGGAGTTACTCCTTTGTTCTTTGTTATATTAACCTAAAATGGATAATGAATAATTTTTAAACTAACTATTAACTACAAGCTAAGTTCCGAGGGAGATGCAAGAGTAATTGATAAATGAAATAATCAAGACAAGAGGACAAACCCAAAGGGAATCTAAACTAGTTGGCAACCGAACAAAAGATAAAGGATCTATGAGTCTAATTATGCTACCCGTGGATGAATTCTTAACCGAATTCGGTTTCTCTCTCGAGATAACCGAATTCCTAAACCTAATAACCTAAAGTTGGAATCTCTTCCTAACGATTGATTCTTAAATTAGCATTAAGCTTTAATCCGCCTCTATTAAGCTTTGTTAATTCTTAATCCGGCTAGCTAATTATCCTTATCTCTAAGTGATTATTAACCAGTTCTTGTTATTCAAAATTCCAATTGCCAAACGGATTTCTCAATCTCATAAAGCAATCTAAACATCACAATTCACAACGTCTCATGAATAATGCATAATCTTATTAATACTGAAAACAAGAAGAATACAAAACCAACTCAAATAATCCAACAATATAATATCAAGCCAACATAGTAAAGAAATCCCAATGGATTAAATCAGTCTAGCTAAACATGTTCATGTTTAAAACAATCTAGGAAATCAATTACAATGAAAGAATAATGAAAATAAAACATGTACACCCTTTTCTCTCAAATTGGATGAACAGCTCCAAATCTGGATCTACACTTCGATTAATCTCCCAAACTGCCTCTTGAATTGCTTCCACTACTGTTTTGCACTTGGAACCTTGCGATTCTGGGATTCTTACTCCCCGCAACTCTCTCTTGCACTCAATACTGTGCAAAAATCGAACCAGCTGCCAGGGCTCTATGTCACTTCTTTTTTCTCCTCTCACTCTAAGAAAAATTCATTTTTCTTATATATTTTACTCAGCACGGCCGTGTTCAAGGCCGTCTTTGAAGTCGAACCATCTTGGCTGTGGATCTCACCAAGTAGGGTTTCACCACGTGTTGCTCCGTGTTGGCCACCACGGGCCGTCTTGACGCCGTGGTGGCTACGGAAACCGTGCCCAAAGTGCAAATTTCAAGAATCAAAGCCAATGGTTGAGCACGGCCAGAGTCCAGGCCGTGCTCAATGTGTTCATTGCGGGCTCTTGTCTGATATTGATGAATTCTCATCCGTTTCCGCACGTATTGATCTATAATTCCTTAAACACCGATGATTGTCCTATAAATGTTCCTGAAATGCAAAAGAACACAAAACACGAGTGATCTGGGAATAAAAGCACAATAATTGCTAAGAACATACGCAATAATATGCAAGCAAATATGTGTAAAACTATGCTCATCAGGGTTGTTTTCTAAAATTCGTAAATATTCACGTTTTATAGGGTTATTTTCTAATATGGAAAATATACCACTTTTAAGGGGTTGTTTTCTCATATTATAAAATTAACCCATTTAAGGGGTTGTTTTCTCATACTCACAAATATACCAAAATTATGGGGTTATTTTCTTCGATTGATAAATATCCCCATATTACGGGATTGTTTTCTAATATTTATAAATATACCCCGCTTATGCGGTTGTTTTCTCATATTAAAAAATTTACCCCTTCTACGAGGCTGTTTTCTCAGACTCGCAATTATACTACTTTTACGGGGTTGTTTTCTCAGATTCATAAATATACATGTTTTACACGGTTATTTTCTTATATTGAGAAAAATACCCCTTTCACGGGGTCGTTTTCTCATATTACATTATTAGAATTATTTTGGGGTTATTTTCTCAAATTCATAAATATATACGGTTAGCGGGATTATTTTCTTATATTGATAAATATACTCCTTTTACGGGGTTGTTTTCTTATATTATAAAATTAACCTATTTAAGGAGTTATTCTCACATACTCCCAAATATACCAAAATTATGGAATTATTTTCTCCGATTGATAAATATCCCCGTATTATGGGTTTTTTTCTCATATTAAAAAATTTACCCCTTCTACGAGGCTGTTTTCTCAGACTTGCAATTACACTACTTTTACGGGGTTATTTCTCAGATTCGTAATTATACATGTTTTACCGAGTTATTATCTTATATTGATAAAGATACCACTTTTATGGGGTCGTTTTCTCATATTAAATTATTAGCACTAGTATGGGGTTGTTTTCTCAAAATCATAGATATACATGTTTTACGGTGTTATTTTCTTATATCGATAAATATACCCCTTTTACGGGGTTGTTTTCTCATATTATAAAATTAATCTATTTAAGGAGTTGTTTTCTCATACTCCCAAATATACCAAAATTACGGGATTATTTTCTCCGATTAATAAATATCCCTGTATTACGGGGTTGTTTTCTTATATTAAAAAATTTACCCCTTTTACGAGGCTGTTTTCTCAATTTTGCTATTACACTACTTTTACGGGGTTATTTCTCAGATTCATACATATACACGTTTTACGAGGTTATTGTCTGATATTGATAAATATACCATGTTACAGAGTCATCTTCTCATATTAAATTATTAGCACTATTATGGGCTTATTTTCTCAAATTCATAAATATACAAGTTTTACAGGGTTATTTTCTTATATCGACAAATATACCCCTTTTACGGGATTGATTTCTCATATTATAAAATTAACCCATTTAAGGGGTTGTGTTTTCATACTCACAAATATAATAGAATTATGAGGTTATTTCCTTAGATTAATAAATATCCTTGTATTATGGGGTTATTTTCACATATTAAAAAATTTACCCATTCTACGAGGCTGTTTTCTCATATTAAAAAATTTAATCGTTCTACAAGGCTGTTTTCTTAGACTCGCAATTACACTACTTTTATGGGGTTGTTTTCTCATATTCATAGATATGCACGTTTTACGGAGTTATTTTCTTATATTGGTAATGATACCACTTTTACGGGGTCGTTTTCTCATATTAAATTATTAGCACTATTATGGGGTTGTTTTCTCAAATTCATAGATATAAACATTTTATGGGGTTATTTTCTTATATCGACAAATACACACCTTTTACGGGTTTGTTTTCTCATAGTATAAAATTAACCCATTTAAGGAGTTGTTTTCTCGTACTCACAAAAATACCAAAATTACGGGGTTATTTCCTCCTATTGATAAATATCCCCGTATTATGAGGTTGTTTTCTCATATTAAAAAAATTACCTCTTTTACGAGACAGTTTTCTCAGACTCGCAATTACATTACTTTTACGGGGTTATTTCCTTATATTGATAAATATACCACTTTTACGTGGTTGTTTTCTTATATTAAATTATTAGCAATATTATGGGCTTGTTTTTTCAAATTTATAAATATACACGTTTTATGGAGTTATTTTCTTATATCGAAAAATATACCCCTTTTACGGGGTTATTTTCTCATATTATAAAATTAACCCATTTCAGTGGTTGTTTTCTCATACTCACAAATATACCACAATTGACGGATTATTTCCTTACATTCATAAATATCCCCATATTACGGGGTTGTTTTCACATATTAAAAAATTTACCCCTTTTACGAGCCTGTTTTCTCATATTAAAAAATTTAACCATTTTACGAGCAGCCTGACGAGCCTCCTATTGACGCTGCTCCTGCCGATCCACCAGCTCCTGCATGTGACACTACTTCTGATCCTCGAGAGCGGCCCACTCCTCCACCACAGACCAAACTGATATACCTCGATGCACCTCTTTTCACTCCCGGAGCTATAGTCAAGGCGATTAGTTCTTTTCCTTTTCATTTCTTATATTTTGTAGGCGGGGCGGTGTGTCCTTCAAGTGTGGGGTGGGTGATATTTATCCCATCTTAGTTATTTGTTTATTCTTTTTGCAATTTTTTGTAAAATTTTGAAAATTTTTCACTTTGTTTCGATGCTCTTACTGTTGACTTGCTTTTGAAATCCTGTTTATGTCCATGTGATCGGGTAAAACCGATAGCGTTGAGTTTTGCGGAAGAATGTAAGATCATTAGTTTGAGTTTTGCACTAAGTTGCTTTGGTTTATTTAATTCTGTTTTGATGATTTTTGTTTGGAACCTACTCAAAAGCACACTGTGAGAAATTGAGCCTAAATTGTAAGCATACACTTTATATGCTTGTATTTATTTCTTGTTGAGAGTGCCAATTACTGTCTTTACTTTTAGAACTTGCTCGGTAATGCTTATGAGGGCCACAAGGAGAGTTTAACACTTTGGTATGATAGAGGCACTTAGGTTTTTCATTCTAGCCAAATAGCCTTCATTTGTTTATTGATTCTGTAGATAACCCCTTCGTTCACCATTTTTTTTATCATATTCCATTACCACTTAGTTTTATTCTGCTTTGGGTTATGATTTTGCACATGAGTTATTTTTATTGGGAATTTTTGTCTTGGGAATAGCTTTGGAATCTTGTAGCAGCTTACTTCAATCCAAAAAGAAATTCACTCTATTATGTGAATGTTCTACCCTTATGAAAAAAAGAAAAAAAGAAAAAAAAGGAAAGAAGAAAAATATATAAAAAGAAGAATAAGAGGGAAAGGTGATGAAAAGAAAGAAAGTAAGTGAACTAAACATTTTGACTTGATTCCTATTTCCCACCTTGGACTACTGTCCATTGTTTACCCCTTGTGATCATTGTGACTTATGTGCAGGTCATGTATTTCATTGCAGAACACCATAGATTCAACTCTGACCAAATTTACCTACCCTTACCTCATCCCCATTACAACCCTTATAAAGACCTCTTGACATGGTTGTTGACTCTCCATAAGTGGTAGGAGTAGGATTTAAGAGCAAGCATATAGTAAGTAAGGCAGTAGTTGATGCATTGAGCGATTAAACACTACCCTTTAAACACTTTGAGTGATTTAGAGTGAATCTAGTGAGGAGTTGGTTCTGAATAATTTTGTTGAGACAGTATTTTACGAATTATTAGCATCTTGGTTGTGATACTTGAATTGATTGCTTCGTTTATTTTTGTTTGACTTACGCTTGTTAAGGATATGTGCAGGAGCTCTCTAGCTTGTCTGTCAGTTTAAGTGTTGTTCCTTAGTGGTTTATTTTTCTTATTTTACTTTTAATTGCTTGAGGACAAGCAATGAGCTAAGTGTGGGGTTATTTGATGTGCGTAAAATACACATATCTAAATGGGGTTTCTAAGATTGATTTTATGGACATTTGGATGTGAATTGGTCCCAACACTCACCCTATGCGTCTGTTTGTGTGCATTAGGTCCAAAAGAAGTCAAAGGATGATAAAGGGAAGAATTGGAGCATAATTGGACGCTGAAGCTGCCGAAACAAGCTAAGTACGAGCATGAGGAAGCTGAACATGGCCGTGTTGGTTTCAACACTGGCCGTGTTCCCAACACGGGCATCGACATGACCATTTTGGATGCATTAGACATCAAAGAAGCAGAGGCGTTACAGAGCATGACCACAAAGAGTAACACGACCAGAAACACCAAACCGTGTTCCCAACAAGGCTAGGAACACGGCCATGTTGGCGGTGACAGGGGGAATTAATTAAAAGAAACAAGAGAGGAAAGAAAAAAAGGGAGAGCGGGGGAGAACGTCCCAAAACCCTAACTTTTCTCTCCCTAAGGGTTTTCTGAGCTGAAACCAAGGGAAAATGAGACTTGGATCAAGGTTTCAATCGGATTCCCTTTAAAGATTGAAGATTGGGCGAGGTTCGTTGATTGGTTTTCAAATCGAGCAAGAGGAACAAGAATCGATTTAATTTGAGCAAGAGGAAATGGGGCTGTTTACTCTCATCCAAGGGTGTAATCGGGTTTTCTCTACCTTAACTCATTGTTGTAATTGAATTCTTCTATATTTTGATAATGAACATAATTAGCTAGATTGATTAAATCCTTTGGGATTTCTGTACTATGTTGGCTTAGTATTATATTATTGGATTGTTTGGGATAGTTTTGTATTCTTCTTGCTTTCAGTATTCATAAGATAATATATTATTCATGAGACGTTGTGAATTGTGTGTTTAGATTGCTTTGTGTGATTGAGAAGTCCATTTGGCAATTGGAATTTTGAATAGCAAGAACTGGTTAATAATCGCTTAGAGATAAGGATAATTAACTAACCGGATTAAGAATTAACAAAGCTTAATAGAGGTGGATTAAAGCGTAATGCTAATTTAAGAATCAATCGTTAGGAAGAGATTCCAACTTTAGGTTATTAGGTTTAGGAATTCGGTTATCTCGAGAGAGAAACCGAATTCGATTAAGAATTCATCCACGGGTAGCATAATTAGACTCACCAATCCTTTATCTTTTATTTGATTGCCAACTAGTTTAGGTCCCCTTTGGGTTTGCTTTCTTGTCTTGGTTACTTTAGTTATCAATTACTCCTGCATCTCCCTTAGAATTTAGCTTGTAGCTATTAGTTAGTTTAGAAATTATTCATCACTCATTTTAGGTTAATATAACCAAGAACAAAGGAGTAACTCTAGGCTTTCACTTTCCCAAGGAATATGACCTTGATACTCGCCATTAGTGCTAGACTGCATCGATAGGTACACTACCTTAGATTGTAGCTAACACAAATAGCACGCATCAACTAGTTTTCGTCTCATCCAAAGATGGTCGAGCAAACTCGTACATCGTCCTCGGCTTAGGGGTTGTGGTTCTCCATCACGTTAGCTCTATGAACCTGAACTGTAACTCCGGCCTCCTTCTCAACTGCCTGCAAACGTCGTCTCAATAATTTGAGAGAGTGCTCCAGGTCAGATAAGGGTTCTATGGGATTAGGGTTAGAGCTCCTGGTCATAAACTACCTGAAAGCGACAATCCAAACATCCACCAATCAAAAAAAAAAAGAACAAAGAATAAATAAATAAACAAATAAGGACTAAAATAACACGAAAACAATTCACTCTAGTTCACTGTTATGGTTCCCCGGCAATGGCACCAAACACTTGATGGGCTACTGATGCAACCTACACCTAAGGCAGTGAACCTATCGATGTGGCCTAGCACTAGTGAGTATCAAGGTCGTATACCTGGAGATCGGGTGAACCTAGAGTTACTACTGTTCGCTATGTTATCTAGTCTGAACAACTCAATGAAGAGTTATGCTATGATTGAATATGAACAAACAATTAATTAAATGTCAATTAATCTGCAAGGGTAATGGAGCAACACAGGAAGAAAGCAAACCCAAAGGGGACCTAATTGCAATGAAATTACTAAAGGTGATTATCTTGATTACCAAATTGATTACCTGTGCCTGAATCCTAAAATGAACCCGGATCCTCTCTCTCGCTCACCGAATTCCTAACTATGGGAACTAAATGCTGGAATCTCTTCCTTACAATTAATCTCAGCACAGCATGAAGCTTAGATTCAAGTCTATTAAGAGTTGTTAGTCCATAATTTGGCTAGCCGATTAACCTTATCTCTAAGTGTTATTAACAAGTTCTTGCTTAACCAAGTTCTGGCTATTTAACAAATTTCTCAATACGAATTAAAATTTCAAGTTGGATGAGAAACCCTAATTTTCCAATTCAAAATCCCAAACCCTAATTTTCCTCTTGAATGCTCCCAAATCTTGTCTTGATCTTCAAATTGATGTTGAAACAAGTGTAATCCTTCCTTCAATTGATGAAATTGATCTCCTAAAGTCGACAATTGAGGTCTAGAAACAAATGAAATAAGTATGTATATTGGAAATCAAGTCAAAAAATCGAACCCTCATTCACCAAATCAATTTTGCCTATATAATCCATTCAGCATGGCCGTGATCAAGCCTGTGCTGGTCAGCACGAGCGGAGTCCAGGCCATGCTAAACCTGCACATTTCATTGTGTTCACCTCTTCTAGGCTGTGCCCAAGCCGGTGCTGAGCCACCATGGGTCGTGGTGGAGGCCATGGTGGCTACGGAAGCCGTGCCAAAATGGCACTTCTAGGGGCAGCTTCTTCACAATTCAGCACGGTCGGAGTCCAGGCCTTGCTCAACCCTCGGAATGCTAGTCCTTACTCAATTTGATAGATTCTGGTCCGTAATTACGCGTATTTCCGTCGATTGCTGACAACGTGAAAGGAACCAAAAGACAGGTGATTCTAGCATAAAACATGATAATTATGCACAAGAATGTAAACAATTGGGCATGTAAATATGTGTGATATGATGCCTATCACCATCCGGTTCTATCACTACATGGACGGATATGGCAAGAGCATTCCTTAACAAGTTCTTTACCGCCTCAAGAGCCGTAAGTATAAGGAGGGACATATGTGGAATCAAGCAAAAAGATGTGGAAACTCTCCATGAATATTGGGAACGGTTTAAAAAATTTTGCGCAAGTTGCCCTCAACATGGAATTACCGAACAACTTCTCATTCAATACTTTTATGAGGGATTGTTACCTATGAAGAGAAAAATGATGGATGCCACTAGTGGAGGCGCTATAGTGAGCAAAACTCCTTAAGCCGTTAGGGAATCGATCTCCATCATGGCTGCCAACTCTTAACAATTTGGCTTCGGTCAAGACTCAACACCAAGAAGAGTGAATGAGGTAAGTAGCAATTCTATCAAAACTTAATTGTCTAAACTAACCTCTCTTGTTCAACAATTGGCCTTAGGAAATGCACCAAAAGCCAGAGTTTGCGGAATTTGTACCGATCCAGGTCATCCAACTGACATGTGTCCAACACTTCAAGAGGACTCTAATGAGAAAGTTAACATGGTTGGAGGATTTCCAAATAGGAAGTATGATCCCTATTCAAACACGTACAATCCAGGATATAGGGAACATCCTAACCTTAGTTATGGATCAAGAAATCAAAATTTCCAAAACTCTCATCAAAATTTCCAATAAAGATCGGGAAATTTCCAACAATCACCTCCCGTAAAGCAAGGTATGTCTTTTGAAGATATTTTTAAAGAGCTTACTAATAATACAAATGTTTTTCAATAGGAAACGAGAGCAAGTATTCAAAATTTAGAGGCTCAAGTAGGGCAATTGGCATCTTTAGTGAGCAAATTAGAATCTCAAGGTAAATTGCCATCACAAATAATTGTCAATCCAAGGCACAATGCTAGTGCAATAACCTTGAGAAGCGGAAAAGAAATGAAAGAATTTGATGATGCAGAAAGGCATGGGTGAGCCTTAGAAGAGGAGGTTGAAAAAGAAGTGGCGACCTCATCGCAAGAAACTGACCAATCTCAAGTACCAAACAACGAGAAACCAAAGGTATTGGTGACAAAACCTCCTTTTCCCGAAAGATTTGCCAAATCTAAGAAATAAGAAGAGGAAAAAGAGATATTTGAGACATTTTACAAAATTGAGGTAAATATTCCTTTACTCGAAGCAATTAAGCAAGTACCTCATTATGCTAAATTTGTTAAAGAGTTATGCACCAATAAGAAAAAGTTAGAAGGTATGGAAAAGATAAGTGTCGGTGAGAATGTTTTGGCTATTCTTCAAAGAAAGGTACCTCCTAAGTGCAAGGATCCAGGTATGTTTACTATCCCTTGTAAGATAGGCAATGTTGAAATTAAGAGGGCGATGTGTGATTTAGGAGCCTCAATAAATGTCATGCCTCTTTCAATTTATGCGTCTTTAAAACGTGGTAAATTAAAAGAAACTGGTGTTGTTATACAACTTGTGGATAGGTCGGTTGTGTATCCTGAGGGTGTCTTAGAGGATGTTTTAGTACAAGTGAATGAATTGGTATTTCCTGTAGATTTTTATGTACTTGACATGGAAGAAGATAATTCTCCTAACTCAACATCAATTTTGTTAGGAAGACCATTTCTTAAAACTTCAAAAACAAAAATTGATGTACATGATGGCACACTTAGCATGGAATTTGATAATAAGATCATAAAATTTAATATCTATGATGCCACAAGACATCCTAGTGATGTATCCTCAGTTTTTATTTTAAATGCGATTGACACTTTAGCACAGGAAACTTTTGAGTTGGAACATGAAGACAAGTTACAAGTCGCACTCACCAACAACCTCAATCTAAAAGAACTTCTAAGCCTTTAAGCACTTTATGTGATAGCTTCGCCTCTACGAAACACCATTTTTGCATTGGATGCACTCAAGCTTGTGAAAAATAATGTTGCTTATATTGATTTATCTTATTCTCATAAAAAGCTTATTCCTTCTACTATACATGCAAAAAGTTAGAATTGAAAGCTCTACCTAGTCATCTAAAGTATATGTTTTTAGGAGAAAATGAATCCTTGACGGTTATCATATCTAATAAACTCACTATTTTGGAAGAAGAGGTGTTGATTCGGGTACTTAGAGAGTACAAAGAAGCAATTGGGTGGACTATAGCTGATATCAAAGGATTGAGCCCTCTTTGTGCATGCATAGAATACTTTTAGAAGAGGAGAGCAAGCCATCTAGAGAAGCCCAATGCCGACTAAACCCTCCTATGATAGAAGTGGTAAAGAAAGAAATTATGAAACTTCTTGATGCAAGTATGATCTACCCAATTTCTGATAGCAAATGGGTAAGTCCAATTCAAGTTGTCCCAAAGAAAATGGGTATAATAGTTGTAAAGAATTCAGACGGTGAGTCAGTTCCAACCCGCATTCAAAATGGGTGGAGAGTTTGTATAGACTATAGAAAATTGAATATTTCAATTCAGAAAGATCATTTTCCTCTCCCATTTGTTGATCAAATGCTTGAGCGTTTAGCCAGTCGTTCTCACTTTTGTTGTCTTGTTGGTCAATCAGGTTTTCACCAAGTTCCGGTGGCACCCGAAGACCAAGAAAAGACAACCTTCACTTGTCCATTTGGGACCTTTGCATATTGATGGATGTCGTTTGGTCTTTGTAATGCACCCGCAACCTTCTAAAGGTGTATGGTTAGTATATTTTCAGATTATGTAGAGAATATCATAGAAGTTCTTATAGATGATTTTATGGTCTATGGTAATTCTTTTAATGAATGTTTAGCTAACCTTACTAAAATTCTTAGGCGGTGCATAGAAACAAACCTAGTTTTAATGATGAAAAGTGTCACTTCATGGTTGATCAAGGTCTTATTCTAGGTCATGTTGTGTCTTCTAGAGGAATTGAAGTTGATAAATCTAAGATAGATGTGATCAAATCCTTGCCTTACCTGGTTAGTGTGCGGGAACTTCATTCTTTTCTTAGTCATGCTGGATACTATCAATGTTTTATCAAGGATTTTTCAAAAGTAGCTCAACCGTTGTGTTGCTTACTACAAAAGGATGTTGAGTTTGTACTCAATGAGCCATGCAAGGAGGTATTTGATAAATTGAAAGATGTGCTAACTTCAGCACCAATTATTCAACCACCAGATTGGACCCTTCCATTTGAGATCAAGTGTGATGCTAGCAACCATGCCGTGGGTGCCGTCCTTGGGCAAAGAGTAGGAAGAGCTCCACATGTCATTTACTATGCTTCAAGATCACTAGACAATGAACAATACAACTACACAACAACGGAAAAAGAACTTTTAGCCATTGTTTTTACTTTAGAGAAATTACGCTCATATTTACTTGGAACTAACGTGATTGTTTACTTTGATCATGCAGCTCTCAAGTATTTGCTTTCCAAGTAGGATGGAAAACCAAGGCTTATTCATTCGATACTCTTACTACAAGAGTTTAACTTGACAATAAAAAGACAAGAAAGGAATGGAGAATTTGGTTGCGGATCATCTTAGTCGCCTAATCACAAATGAAGAACCATTACCTTTGAAGGATGAATTTCCAAATGAGCATCTCTTTTCTATTCATAATTCTATTACTTGGTTTGCCAATATAGCTAACTACTTAGTTACTAGAATGTTACAAATTGATTTATCTAGGGCTCAAAAGGATCGAATTAAGAGTGATGCCAAATATTATATATGCGATGATCCTTACTTGTGGAAATTTTGCTCCAATCAAATCATTAGAAGATGTTTGTCATAATATGAAGTCGCATCCATTCTAACATATTGTCATTCATATGCATGAGGTGGGCACTTTCGCCCTAAAAGAACGGCTCATAAGGTGTTAGAATGTGGATTATTTTGGCCCAATTTGTTTCGTGATTCATACATGTTTTGTAAAGCATGCGAAAATTGTCAAAAGACGGGAAACTTAGGACATAGAGATCAAATGCCACTTACCTCCATTCTTATTTGTGAAATATTTGATGTTTAGGGTATAGATTTCATGGGTCCTTTTCCTCCTTATAATGGCAATATTTACATTCTTGCTGTGGATTATGTTTCAAAGTGGGTAGTGGCAAATGCTACTCGTACTAATGATTCTAAAGTTGTTGTAGATTTTCTTAAGTCTCAGATTTTCTCAACATTTGGTACGCTAAGAGCTTTGATTAGTGACCGTGGCACTCATTTTTACAATAGAGTGGTTGAAGGCTTGTTGAAAAAGTACAATGTCACTCAGCAGAAGTCTTCAATAGAGAAATCAAATCAATCCTCGAAAAGGTTGTCAATCGTAATAGGAAAGATTGGAGTGCATGACTTGAAGATGCGCTATGGTCTTATAGAACAGCTTGTAAAACCCATATAGGTATGTCCCCTTATCGTCTAATCTTTAGGAAGCCGTGTCACCTCCCGGTTGAATTAGAACATAAAGCATATTGGGCGGTCAAGCAATGCAATTTGGAGATGGATGAAGCCGGTTCATAAAGAAGATTGCAACTACAGGAGCTAGAAGAAATTCGTCTAGATGCATATGAGAGTGCACGAATTTACAAAGAAAAGACAAAGAAATTTCATGATAATATGATTTCTAGAACGAGCTTTTGTATCGGACAAAAAGTTCTTCTCTATAATTCTAGACATAAATTATTTCCAGGTAAGTTGCGTTCTAAATGGAGTGGTCCTTTTACTGTCACTAATGTTTTCTCTCATGGTGCAGTAGAAATTCAAAGCCAAGACACTGAAAAGATGTTCAAAGTTAATGGTCTACGCTTAAAATCTTTCTATGAGGGATTTCAACTTGTCAATATTGCAGAAATTAACTTGGAATGTCCAAGTTATACATAGCGTCCGACCATGTCTAGCCGGAGACATTAAATAAAGGCGCTTTTTGGAAGGCAACCCAAATTTACTCTCTAATTTGTTTTACTTTCTCATCATTCTGCGGTTTTTACAGTTGATTTTCGTGTTCCCTTACTAAATGTCTTTTTATGAGTTTTGGGGCAGAAAGGAACTATGTTTATCACAGGGGCGCGCTACATTTTGAGTTAATATAAAAAAGAAGCAGAGTGTGCCCATGTTCTAACAGAGAAGATCTTCTGTCCAAATTCTTAAGAATTGAGAATTAAAAGAAAAATTAATTAATTTAATTATCATTTTTTTATTTCTTTTTTTTATCTTTCATTATTACTTTTTACCTTAATTGTGCAAGCAGCTCCTTCTCTATTTGTTAAAACCTAAGAGCAGTGCCGCGCCTCGTCCTCGCCCTTGCCAACATGTATCGTCCTCGCCAGCACGCATCATCCTCACCACCGCGCATCGTCCAGACCAGCAGCGCCGTGCATTGTCCTCACCAGCGCGCATCGTCCTTGCCAGTGTGCGTTCTTCTCCAGACCTGCTCGTCGTTCATCCTTCTTCTCCATAAAAATCAGTCCAATGGTTAAGAAAAGAATGGGTCACAAGCCAAAGCTAAAGGCAACTCCACAACAACCACGCCAAGTCAAATCAAATGTGTCCCAAACTTCAAAACACTTACATTCTCGTTAGTATTACGCTTTGATTTAATGAAAACAACATGATTTCTCCCTTACATATGTGGATTTATGTCTATTCTTGCTTGATCATCAAGCTAAGCCCTAATGCCACTGTTCAAGCTTATCAACTGCAATACAATGATTCCTAATGCCAATCCTTATGTCATTAGGAGTCCTCGTGCCTAGAGAAATAAGGAATGATGGAGATCCCAATGGTGCAAATCCTGAATCATAATATTTGAGTGTGCCTCGATTGTCGATGTTCCTTCTTTCCTTCAAAAGATTCATCTAAGATCATTTGAAGAATGATATCAATACTCGATCAACTAATTTTCTTTCTTTGGATTTGTCCAACCTTAGATCGGTGCCTATAATTCTTGCTTCCACACGCTTGATGTGCGTGGACTACACACATCTAAATGGGATTTTTAAGGCAGAATTTATGTACATTTGGATGTGAATTGGTCCCAACACTCACCATAGGCGTTTGTTTGTGTGCGTTAGGTCCAAAAGAAGTGAAAGAGTGAAAAAGGGAAGAATTGGAGCATAATTGGACGTTAAAATTGCTGAAATAAGTCGAGTTTGCGCATCCCTAATCTGAACATGGCTGTGTTGGTTTTAACACTAGCCGTTTTCCCAGCACGGGCATAAAAATGGGCCGTGTTGGGTGCATTCGACAGCAAAGAAAAAGAAGCGTTAAGGAGCACGACCATAGAGAGTAACACGGGCATTAGCATGGGGCCGTGTTCCAAACACGCCCATCAACACCAACCCGTGTTCCCAACACAGGAATCAACATGGCCATGTTCGCGGCGACAGGATGAATTAATTAAAAGAAAGAGCAAGAGGAAAGAAAGAAGAACGAGGGGAGAACGTCCCAAACCCTAATTTTTCTCTCTCTAAAGGTTTTTTAAGTTGAAACCAAGGAAAGAGGAGACTTGGACCAAGGTTTCAATTGGATTCCCTTCAAAGATTGAAGATTAGGTGAGGTTCATTGATTGGTTTCAATTTGAGCAAGAGGAACAAGAATCGATTCAATTCCAGTAAGAGGAATTAGGGCCGTTTACTCTCACCCAAGGGTGTAATCGGGTTTCTCTACCTTTACTCATTGTTGTAATTGAATTATTGTAGGTTTTGATAATGAACATGTTTAGCTAGATTGATTAAATCCATTGGGATTTCTTTACTATGTTAGCTTAATGTTATATTGTTGGATTGTTTGAGTTAGTTTTGTATTCTTCTTGCTTTCAGTATTAATAAGATAATGCATTGTTCATGAGACGTGAATTGTGGTGTTCAAATTGTTTTATGTGATTGAGAAGTCCATATGGCAATTGGAATTTTGAATAGTAAGAACTGGTTAATAATCACTTAAAGATAAGGATAATTAATTAGCCGGATAAAGAATTAATAAAGCTTAATAGAGGCGGATTAAAGCTTAATGCTAATTTAAGAATCAATCGTTAGGAAGAGATTCCAACTTTAGGTTATTAGGTTTAGGAATTCGGTTATCGAGAGAGAGAAACCGAATTCAGTTAAGAATTCATCCACGGGTAGCATAATTGGAGTCATCAATCCTTTATCTTTTGTTTGATTGCCAACTAGTTTAGGTTCCCTTTGGGTTTGCTTTCTTGTCTAGGTTATTTCATTTATCCATTTACTCCTGCATCTCCCGTAGAACTTAGCTTGTAGCTATTAGTTAGTTCAAAAATTATTCATCATTCATTTTAGGTTAATATAACAAAGAACAAAGGAGTAACTCTGGGGTTTCACTTTCCCGAGGAATACGACCTTGATACTCTCCATTAGTGCTAGACTGCATCGATAGGTACACTACCTTAGATTGTAGCTTACACAAATAGCAACCATCAAGTTTTTAGCGCTATTGTCAGGGAACTGTTTGAAAACTAGAGTGAAATTTGCTATTTGTTAATTTAGCCTTTTTTTTTTTACTATTTTATGGTTTTTATTTATTTATTATTTTTGTACATATCTATTTAGTTTAAGTTTATGATTCAGGTAGTGAATGATAAGGAGGTTCAATGCTAAATTCAAACTCTTTGTATGACACGTTGGAAAATGGAATCAGGAACCAAGAGTGTACTAAACATTGGGATACCCATGATCTTTAGAAGCTCGAGTGGAATCATTTTGCAGGGCTACCGATCAACTCTCCAATCCTATCCTTTCATCTCAAGTTTTTTGTGAATTTTATTGTGGTTTACATTTGAGTAATGATTGTCCATTGTGTAGTGATTTTACTCATCGTTCTTATAACTGTAAACAGGTGAATTGTACGTGCAGTTGGCGAAATGACTCGTGTAGAAGAACCTACAATCAAGAGTGGAGCACTCATTCACCCTTTGGATGGAGCTTAGATGGCCAAGAACCACAAGGATCTCAATAACCACATCAGCAGCCTAATCTTGCACCTTCATCTCAAGATGAAGAGTTAGTGTCAGAGGAGCTAATGATGAGGTTCTTTACAAGTCTTGAGAATAGATTCCAACAAATAGAGAGGGTACTTGAAGGTCAACAAGCCTCGATTAAGAACATAGAGTATCAAGTAGGCTTGATCTTTAAGTTACTAGCGGCAGAACATTGGGGAACTCCATCAAACGGTACTGAATCCGAGGAACATTTAAGCGCCATCACTTTGCGTTCAGGTGAGAATTTTTCTGGTTTATCTACTATGTTTAATGATGATGTTTCTGTGCAGGACGATTTCTTGAACATAGAGATGGAAGCAGAAAAGAAAGAGGCGAACATGATTCCTCTGAAAGACTATCAAAAGGAATGTACAGTTGATGATGCCGAGTTGCAGTTATAAGAATTTTTGGTGGATTTTCCATAAGTCCCTTCGATGATGGAAGATGAGCACGAGTTATCCAATGAAGAAGTCTTGGAGGAGCTCGAGTTTCTTCTAGCAAGTGAACCAAGCCAAGGATTGGAGAAAACCATCGACATTCCTGAAGAAATTGCCCAACCATCGATCCTTCCAATTGGTGAAACTCCAGCTTTCAAATTGGAAGAGCCCCTAGAGCATCATGACTACGTGCAAATATACGAGGAGCGAGTTTTGCCCATCATACGGGCAGCTTGCTTGATCGTCGGGAAGAGGAATTTGATGATTAGTCCTCTAAGCGGATACTTGAAGCCATTTGCTTGGAAGAAGGATGGATGGTCATCATTTCCCACTGTTTGCTTTTCATTATGAGTCCAACTAAGAAGACTCATTACATCAAAAAGAAGAGCTTTTAGGAGGCACCCTAATTTTTATCTTTAATCTCTAATATTTTAACCTTTTCTTTTGAAACATTTTATTAGTTTTAGTTTTCATATTTTATTTAATTTTTGTTTCAGTTTCGATTTTAATTCTTTATTTTATTATTTGCAGCCACTCCTCTACCACAGACTAGCCAGCGCCCTGATATCCCTGATGATGCATCTTTTTTCACTCCGGAGCCTTACTCAGGGCAGTATTAGTTCTTTTTCCTTTTTCATTTCTTATATTGTTTTTTTTTTACACTGGGGACAGTGTGGGGTGGGTGATATTTATCCCATCTTAGTTATTTGTTTATTCTTTGTGCAATTTTTTGTAAAATTTTAAAAAATTTTCACTTTGTTTCGATGCTCTTACTGTTGACTTGCTTTTGAAATCCTGTTTATGTCCTTGTGATCGGGTAAAACCGATAGTGTTGAGTCTTGCGAAAGAATGTAAGTTATTTAGTTTGAGTTTTGCACTAAGTTGTTTTGGTTTATTTAATTCTGTTTTGATGATTTTTGTTTGGAACCTATTCAAAAAGCACACTTGTGAGAAATTGAGCCTCAATTGTAAGCATACTCTTTACATGCTTTTATCTATTTCTTTTTTAGAGTGCCAATTACTACCTTCACTTTTAGAACTTGCTCGGTAATGCTTATGAGGGCCACAAGGAGAGTTTAACACTTTGATATGATAGAGGCAATTAGGTTTTTCATTCTAGCCAAATAGCCTCCATTCATTTATTGATTCTGTAGATGACTCCCCTCTTTCACTATTTATTTGTATCATATTTGATTACCACTTAGTTTTATTCTGCTTTGGGTTATGATTTTGCATATGAGTTGTTTTTATTGGGAATTTGTCTTGGGAATAGCGTTGGAATCTTGTAGCAGCTTCCTTCAATCCAAAAGAAATTCACTCTATTATGTGAATGTTCTTCCCTTATTCAAAAAAGAAAAAAAGAGAAAGAAAAAATAATAAGAAGAATAAGAGGGAAGGGTGATGAAAAAAAAGAAAGTAAGTGAGCTAATTATTTAATTACTTTTCGGAGTTTACATTTTGACTTGATTCCTATGTCCATTGTTTACCCCTTATGATTATTGTGGCTTGTGTGCAAATCATTTATCTCATTGCAGAACACCATAGGTTCAAATCTTACCAAATTTACCTACCCTTACCTAATCCCCATTACAACCCTTATAAAGACCTCTTGACATGGTTGTTGACTCTCCATAAGTGGTAGGAGTAGGATTTAAGAGCAAGCATATAGTAAGTAAGGCAGTATTTGATGCATTGAGCGATTTAACACTATCCTTTAAACACTTTGAGTGACTTAGAGTGAATCTTGTGAGGAGTTGGTTCTGAATAATTTTGTTGAGATAGTATTTTGTGAATCAATAGCATCTTGGTTGTGATGATTGAATTGATTGCTTCGTCTCTTTTTGCTTGACTTATGCTTGTTAAGGATATGTCCAGGAGCTCTTTAGTTTGTCTGTCAGTTTAACTGTTGTTCCTTAGTGGTTTATTTTCCTTATTTTACTTTTGATTGCTTGAGGACAAGTAATGAGCTAAGTGTGGGGTAATTTGATGTGCGTGGAATACACACATCTAAATGGGGTTTTTAAGGCAGAATTTATGTACATTTGGATGTGAATTGGTCCCAACACTCACCCTATATTTGTTTGTGTGCTTTAGGTGCAAAAGAAGTGAAAGAGTGAAAAAGGGAAGAATTGGACGTCAAAGTTGCCGAAACAAGTCGAGTTTGCGCATCCCTAATCTGAACATGGCCATGTTGGTTTTAACACTGGCCGTGTTTCCAGCACGGGCACAAAAACGGGTCGTGTTGGGTGTATTCGACAGCAAAGAAGAAGCATTAAGGAGCACGACCATAGAGAGTAACACGGGCATTAGCACGGGGCCGTATTCTAAACACGCCCATCAACACCAACCCGTGTTCTCAACACAGGAATCAACACGGCCATGTTCGCGGTGACAAGACGAATTAATTAAAAGAAACAGCAAGAGGAAAGAAAGAAGAACGGGCAGAGAACATCCCAAACCCTAATTTTTCTCTCTCTAAGGGTTTTCTAAGCTGAAACTAAGGAAAGAGGAGACTTGGACCAAGGTTTCAATTTGAGTAAGAGGAACAAGAATCAATTCAATTTGAGCAAGAGGAATTGGGGCTGTTTACTCTCATCCAATGGTGTAATCGGGTTTCTCTACCTTTACTCATTGTTGTAATTGAATTCTTATAGGTTTTGAGAATCAACATGTTTAGCTAGATTGATTAAATGCATTGGGATTTCTTTACTATGTTGGCTTAATGTTATATTGTTGGATTGTTTGAGTTAGTTTTATATTCTTCTTGCTTTCAGTATTAATAAGATAATGCATTGTTCATGAGACGTTGTGAATTGTGGTGTTTAGATTATTTTATGTGATTGAGAAGTCCGTTTGGCAATTGGAATTTTGAATAGCAAGAACTGGTTAATAATCACTTAGAGATAAGGATAATTAACTAGCCGGATTAAGAATTAACAAAGCTTAATAGAGGCAGAATAAAGTTTAATGCTAATTTAAGAATCAATCGTTAGGAAGAGATTCCAACTTTAGGTTATTAGGTTTAGGAATTTGGTTATCTCGAGAGAGAAACCGAATTCAGTTAAGAATTCGTCCACGGGTAGCATAATTAGAGTCATCAATCCTTTATCTTTTGTTTGATTACCAACTAGTTTAGGTTCCCTTTGGGTTTGCTTTCTTGTCTAGGTTATTTCATTTATCCATTTACTGCTGCATCTCCCTTAAAATTTAGCTTGTAGCTATTAGTTAGTTTAGAAATTATTCATCATTCATTTTAGGTTAATATAACAAAGAACAAATGAGTAACTCTAGGCTTTCACTTTCCCAAGGAATACGACCTTGATACTCGCCATTAGTGCTAGACTACATTGATAGGTACACTGTCTTAGATTGTAGCTAACACAAATAGCAACCATCAATGCTTTAACTCAACACTCCTATTTATGCTTTCCAAATAAAACTAAACTATCATATTAGACACAAACTAGAAAGAGAGACATAAAAGAAACAAACAAAATGAGAACATAGTTTGGATTTCAGATCCGGTAAGGAAAGAATTCACAAATTTTGTGTTCTCTTCTATACGGCTAAATGTCAGTATCAAATCAAATTGATTTAAATGCAAGGGTAGATAGAGAACACAAAAGAAAGGAAGGACATGAGCGATAAATCTAGGTTCACTAGTGCGAGTGTTGATAATTCCTTAAATTTCTTATAAGAACCATAACTTGATTTCCCTTAAGGTAGAAAACTTATATAATATGCTCACTAGCGTCAAGTATTCGATTGCATGCAGGTTTTACAGTGCAAAAGTCCTAATTCCATATGAAGAGGAAACTAGAAGCTAAATGTGAATAAATAAAAAAGAAAGATGAATAAACTAAAGTCAAATTAAGAATGAGAGAGGAGTTGATTGGTCAACAGCTCCCATTGTCCCATATGTTATAATCCAGCTTAATGAAAACAAGGAGAAATTTGCAAGGGCTTACCTAATAACACGCCGGCCTAAACTACTTCTTTATATTCGTCCTAAACATCAAAATGCTCACATTCCCACTTGTATTATACATGGATTAATCAAAACCCACATGATTTCTCACTAACTCTCGTGGATTTATGTCTCGTCATTCCCTCCGATCAACTAGACTTCTTTCTTCACATTTGTCTAAGCATTGGATCGGTGCCTTTAGTTGCCGCTTCCATGCACTTTCACTCAGCACTTATTTTTATTCGATAAGTCTATGCTCGCTAGCGTGATTATTGATAAGTCCACAAATTTCTTGAAAGAACATATAACTTGATTTCTTGTAAGGTAGAAAACTAAAATAATATGCTCATTAGCCTCAAGTATTCGGTTGCATGCGGTTTTTACAGTGCGAAAGCCCTCATTCCACAAGAAGAAGAGACTAGAAGCTAAATATGAATAGATAAATAAAAAAAGTTAATAAACTAAAGTCAAATCAAAAACTAAAGAGGAGTTGACTCAGCAATAACTCTAGTAGTCCCAAATTTTTTAAGCTAGCTTAACAAAAATAAGGATAAATCCGTGTGGGCCTACCTAAAAACACTCCGACCCAAATTACTTTATTATATGCATTTCAAACATCAAAGCCCTCGAATTCTAGGTTGTATTACGCTTGCATTAATTGGAAACAACATGATTTTTCCCTTATACACTTAGATTTACATATCTCCTGCTTGATCGTCAAGCTTCTAGTGCCATTAGTCAAGCTTTTTAATTGCATTCCTATGATTCCTTACGACCAACCTTGCATCATCATGAGTCCTCGTGCCTAGAGGAACAAGGAAGGATGGAGATCCTTATGGTGCAAATCCTGAATCATAATATTTGGGTGTGCCATGATTCTCAACATTCTCTCTTTCCTCTAAAAGATTCATCCACAATCATTTGGAGAATGATTGATACGAATTAAACTATCACAATGAGTCCTACTCCAATAAGGAGTCTTGATGATGTAAATCCTACTAGCTCCAGGAATCCTAATCAAATAAGGAGTCCTGACTTAACTAGGAATCCTAATCCTGCAAGGAGTCCTGATGATATTAGGAGTTCAAGCAACTAGGAATCCTAATTTAACTAGGAGTCCTAGTTCGATTCAAATTGCATGTCAAGAACTTATCCAAGAAATTTGGGCTAAGGACACATCAAGGCTTAAAGAATTGGATTTAAGTTCAAAGCTCATTAATCTAATTCAGTTTATTAGGCTTGAATTAATCTAATTATGATTAAAAAGACCAAAAAAGATGAATTGGAGCATATAAAGACTTTGGGCCTAACTTATCTTATGTTATGAGGCCTATCTATATGACTTATGTAAACTAGGGTTTTATGGCTTATTTTTCGAGGCCACACATATATTTTAACCTAATTAGGACTTGTTTAAGTTATCTCTTTTAGTTAGGAAGGTCAACTTTATCCTAGATCAGATGTAAATCCTTATTAGTTAATTTACGTGCATGGATTTACATCTCATGTTTCTTAATGTTAAAGCTAAGCCTTAATGCCACTGGTCAAGCTTATCAATTGTGTTTCCATGATTCCTTAATCCAATCCTTGTGTCATCATGTGTCATCATGCCTAGAGGAATAAGGAATGATGGAGATCCTAATGGTGGAAATTCTGAATTAGAATATTTGTTTGTACTTAACTCTCATCGTTCCCTCTTTCCTCTAAAAGATTCATCTGCAATCATTTAGAGAATGATATCAATATTCGATCAAGTAATTTTCTTTCTTCGCATTTTGTATAAGCATTGGATCAGTGTCTATAATTGCCACTTCCATGCACTTTCTCTCAAGAGTGGTGTTTATGCTCCCCAAATCTCCTAAGCTAGAATAACAAAAACAAGGGAAAACTCATATGGGCATACCTAATAACACCCCGGCAAAAATTACATAATTATATGTGTCAAAAACATCAAAACTCATGCATTCCCACTTGGATTAATCGAAAGCAACATGATTTTACATGTATCGATTTGTGTCTCGTCCTACTAGATTATCAACTCACCCCCCAATGCCACTAGTCAAGCTTGTCAATTGCATTCCCATGATTCCTTATGCCAATTCTTGTGTCACTATGAGTCCTTATGCCTAAAGGAACATAGAATGATTGATAGGGAACCTCCATGAATAAGCTTGAGAACCCCATTTGAGTTATGGACCTCCAACACATTAACATGAAAACCCTAAGAATTAATTTTGTTCAACCCCTAAGAAAGGTTAGAAGATAGATTTCTTAGAAAGATGATCAAGAATTAGACAACCCTAGCACGAGGGTTGATTAAGTCCAAAAAGTTCTTGAAAGAACCTATAGCTTGATTTCCCGCAAGGTAGAAGATTGAAATAATATGCCCATTAACCTCAAGTATTTAGTTGTATGTGGTTTTTATAGTGCAGAAGCCCTCATTCCATAAGAAGAAGAAACTAGATGCTAAATATGAATAAATAAATATAAAAAGATAAATAAACTAAAATCGAATCAAGAAGGAGAGAGGACTTGACTGGGCAATAACTCTCGTAGTCTTAAATTTTATGAGCCAGCTTAACAGAAACAAGGGTAAATTGGCGTGGGCCTACCTAGAAACATTCCAACCCGAATTACTTCATTGTATGCATTTCAAAAATCAGAGCGCTCGAATTCCGACTAGTATTACACTTGGATTATTTGAAAATAACATGAGTTTTACCTTACATACATGGATTTATGTTTCATCCTGCTGATCATCAAGGTAATCCCTAATGCCACCGGTCAAGCTTGTCAATTACGCTCCCATGTTTCATTATGCCAATCCTTGTGTCATAAGGAGTCCTCATCCTTAGAGAGCAAGGAATGACTATAAAGCCAAGAAAAATGACTCAATCTAAACAAAAACTACACTTTTTAAGATTGGCAAACAACCTCTCCTTCCTAAGAACTTCTAAGACACATCTAACATGAAAAACATGATCATCAAGATTATTAAAATACATGAAGATGTCATCAATATACACAACTACAAATTTACTAAAAAATTCACGCAATACATGGTTCATTGATCTCATGAATGTACTAGGTGCATTTGTTAACCTAAACGGCATATGATGTGTGCTACTTGTGTTAGCTACAATCTAAGGAAGTGTACCTATCGATGCAGTCTAGCACTAATGGTGAGTATTAAGGTCGTATTCCTCGGGAAAGTGAAAGCCCAGAGTTACTCCATTGTTCTTTGTTGTATTAACCTAAAATGAATGATGAATAATTTCTAAACTAACTAATAGCTACAAGCTAAGTTCTAAGGGAGATGCAAGAGTAATTGATAACTAAAATAACCAAGGCAAGAGAGCAAACCCAAAGGGAACCTAAACTAGTTGGCAAACAAACAAAAGATAAAGGATTTGTGAGTCTAATTATGCTACCCATGGATGAATTCTTAACCGAATTCAGTTTCTCTCTCGAGATAACCGAATTCTTAAATCTAATAACCTAAAGTTGGAATCTCTTCCTAACGATTGATTCTTAAATTAGCATTAAGCTTTAATCCGCCTCTATTAAGCTTTGTTAATTCTTAATCCGGCTAGTTAATTATCCATATCTCTAAGTGATTATTAACCAGTTCTTGCTATTCAAAATTCCAATTGCCAAATAGACTTCTCAATCACACAAAGCAATCTAAACACCATAATCTCTTCCTAACGATTGATTGTTAAATTAGCATTAAGCTTTAATCCGCCTCTATTAAGCTTTGTTAATTCTTAATCCGGCTAGTTAATTATCCTTATCTCTAAGTGATTATTAACCAGTTCTTGCTATTCAAAATTCCAATTGCCAAATAGACTTCTCAATTACACAAAGCAATCTAAACACCACAATTCACAATGTCTCATGAACAATGCATTATCTTATTAATACTGAAAGCAAGAACAATACAAACTAACCCAAACAATCCAACAATATAATACTAAGCCAACATTGTAAAGAAATCCCAATGGATTTAATCAATCTAGCTAATCATGTTAATTATCAAAATACACAAGAATACAATTACAACAAAAAGTAAAGGTAGAGAAACCCGATTACACCCTTGGATGAGAGTAAACATCCCCAATTCCTCTTGCTCGAATTGAATCGATTCTTGTTCCTCTTGCTCGATTTGAAAACAAATCAACAAACCTCGCCCAATCTTCAATCCTTGAAGGGAATCCTATTGAAACCTTGATCCCAGTCTCCTTTTCCCTTGGTTTCAGCACAGAAAACCCTTAAGGAGAGAAAAGTTAGGGTTTGGGACGTTCTCCCCCTGTCTCTTTCTTTTCTTTCCACTCTTCTTTCTTTTAACTAATTCCCCCTGTCACCGCCAACACGGCCATGTTCTTGGCCGTGTTGGGAACACGGTTTTGTGTTCTTGGCCGTGTTACTCTCTGTGGCCGTGCTCCCTAAGAACTTATTTTTCTTTTATGTTTGATGACACCCAACACGGCTGTGTTGGTGCCCGTGTTTGGAACACGGCCAGTGTTGAAACCAACATGGCCATATTCAGCTTCCTCATGCTCGTACTTAGCTTGTTTCGGCAGCTTCGGCGTCAAATTATGCTCCAATTCTCCCCTTTATCATCCTTTGACTTCTTTTGGACCTAATGCACACAAACAAACGCATAGGGTGAGTGTTGGGACCAATTCACATCCAAATGTCCATAAAATCAATCTCAAAAACCCCATTTAGATGTGTGTATTTTACGCACATCAAATAACCCCACACTTAGCTCATTGCTTGTCCTCAAGCAATCAAAAGTAAAATAAGGAAAATAAACCACTAAGGAACAACACTTAAACTGACAAACAAGCTAGAGAGCTCCTGCACATATCCTTAACAAGCGTAAGTCAAACAAAAAGAAACGAAGCAATCAATTCAAGTATCACAACCAAGATGCCAATAATTCACAAAATATTGTCTCAACAAAATTATTCAGAACTAACTCCTCACCAGATTCACTCTAAATCACTCAAAATGTTTAAAGGGTAGTGTTTAATCGCTCAATGCATCAACTATTGCCTTACTATATGCTTGCTCTTAAATCCTACTTCTACCACTTATGGAGAGTCAACAACCATGTCAAGAGGTCTTTATAAGGGTTGTAATGGGGATTAGGTAGGGGTAGGTAAATTTGGTCAGAGTTGAACTTATGGTGTTCTGCAATGAATTACATGACCTGCACACAAGTCACAATGATCACAAGGGGTAAACAATGGACAGTAGTCCAAGGTGGGAAATAGGAATCAAGTCAAAATGTAAACTCCGAAAAACAATTGAACAATTAGCTCACTTACTTCCTTTCTTTCCATCACCCTTCCCTCTTATTCTTCTTATTATTATTATTCTTTTCTTTTTTTTTTTATTTTTTTTTCATAAAGGAAGAACATTCACATAATAGAGTGAATTTCTTTTGGATTGAAGAAAGCTGCTACAAGATTCAACGCTATTCCCAAGACAAAAATTCCTAATAAAACAACTCATATGCAACATCATAACCCAAAGCAAAATAAAACTAAGTGGTAATGGAATATGATAAAAAAAAATTGTGAAAGAAGGGGTTATCTACAGAATCAATAAACGAATGAAGGCTATTTGGCTAGAATGAAAAACGTAAGTGCCTCTATCATACCAAAGTGTTAAACTCTCCTTGTGGCCCTCATAAGCATTACCGAGCAAGTTCTAAAAGTAAAAACAGTAATTGGCACTCTCAACAAGAAATAAATAAAAGCATATAACATGTATGCTTACAATTTAGGCTCAATTTCTCACAAGTATGCTTTTTGAGTAGGTTCCAAACAAAAATCATCACAACAGAATTAAACAACCAAAGCAACTTAGTGCAAAACTCAAACTAATTATCTTACTTTCTTCCGCAAAACTCAACACTATCGGTTTTACCCGATCACATGGACATAAACAGGATTTCAAAAGCAAGTCAACAGTAAGAGCATCGAAACAAAGTGAAAAATTTTCAAAATTTTACAAAGAATAAACAAAGAATAAACAAATAATTGAGATGGGATAAATATCACCCACCCCACACTTGTAGGACACAGTGTCCCCAGTGTACAAAATATATAAGAAATGAAAAAGTTAAAAGAACTAATACTGCCCTGACTATGGCACCGGAGTGAAAAGAGGTGCATCAGCAGGTATATCACGGGGTTAGCTAGTCTGTGGTAGAGGAGTGGCTGCAAATAATAAAATAAATAATTAAAACCGAAATTGAAACAAAAATTAAATAAAATATGAAAACTAAAACTAATAAAATGTTTCAAAATAAAGGTTAAAATATTAGAGATTAAAGATAAAGTTTGGGGTGCCTCCCAAAAGCGCTTCTTTTTGATGTGATGAGTCTTCTTAGCTGGACTCATGGTGAAAAGCAAACGGGCGTGATCGACGACCATCCATCCTTCTTCCAAGCAAATGGCTTCAAGTATCCACTTAGAGGGATAATCGTCCATTTCCTCTTCCCGACTATTAAGCAAGCTGCCAATACGTTGGGCAAAACTCGCTCCTCGTAAAATTGCACGTAGTCATGATGCTCTAGGGGCTCTTCCAATTTGAAAGTTGAAGTTTCACCAATTGGAAGGATCGATGGTTGGGCAATTTCTTCAGGAACGTCGATGGTTTTCTCTAGTCCTTGGCTTGGTTCACTTGCTAGAAGAAACTCGAGCTCCTCCAAGATTTCTTCATTGGATAACTCGTGCTCATCTTCCATCATCGAAGGGACATGTGGAAAATCCACCAAAAATTCCTCTAACTGCAACTCAGCATCATCAACTGTACGTTCTTGTTGATAGTCTTTTAAAGGAATCATGTTCGCCTCTTCCTCTTCTGGTTCCATCTCCATGTTCAAGAAATCATTCTGCACATAAGCATCATTGTCAAACATAGTAGATAGACTAGAAAAATTCTCACCTGAATGCAAAGTGACGGCGCTCAAGTGTTCCTCGGATTCAGTAGCGTTTGATGGAGTTCCCAATTGCTCTTCAGCTAGTAACTTGAAGATTAATCCTACTTGATGCTCTATGTTCTTAATCGAGGCTTGTTGATCTTCAAGTATCCTCTCTGTTTGTTGGAATCTATCCTCAAGACTTGCAATAAACCTCGTCATTAGCTCCTCTGACACTAACTTTTCACCTTGAGTTGATGGTGCAAGATTAAGCTACTGAAATTCTGGTTGTTCTTGGCTATCTAAGCCCTATCCAAAGGGTGAATGAATGCTCAACTCTTGATTGTAGGTGCTTCCATACGAGTCATTTGGCCAACTTCCTGTATAATTCACATGTTCAGAGTTATAAGAACAATGAGCAACATCACTATATATTGGACAATAATTACTCAAATGTGAACCACAACAAAATTCACAAAAAACTTGAGATGAAAGGATAGGAGTGGAGAATTGATCGGTAGCCCTGCAAAATGATTCCACTCGAGCTTCTAAAAGTGCACGGGTATCCCAATTTTTAGCACTCTCTTGGTTCTTGATCCCATTTTCCAATGTGTCATACAAAGAGTTTAGCATTGAACCTCATTATCATCCACTATCTGAATCCTAAACTTAACTAAATAAATATGTACAAACAAAACAGAAATAAATATAAATAAAAATAATAAAAAAATGGCTAAATTAACAAATAACAAATTTCACTCTAGTTTTCAAACAGTCCCCGACAACGGCGCTAAAAACTTGATGTGTGCTACTTGTGTTAGCTACAATCTAAGGCAGTGTACCTATCGATGCAGTCTAGCACTAATGGCGAGTATCAAGGTCGTATTCCTCAGGAAAGTGAAAGCCCAGAGTTACTCCTTTGTTCTTTGTTATATTAAGCTAAAATGCATGATGAATAATTTCTAAACTAACTAATAGCTACAAGCTAAGTTGTAAGGGAGATGCAAGAGTAATTGATAACTAAAATAACCAAGGCAAGAGAGCAAACCCAAAGGGAACCTAAACTAGTTGGCAATCAAATAAAAGATAAAGGATTAGTGAGTTAATTATGCTACCCATGGATGAATTCTTAACCGAATTCGGTTTCTCTCTCGAGATAACCAAATTCTTAAATCTAATAACCTAAAGTTGGAATCTCTTCCTAACGATTGGTTCTTAAATTAGCATGAAGCTTTAATCCGCCTCTATTAAGCTTTGTTAATTCTTAATCCGGCTAGTTAATTATCCTTATCTCTAAGCGAGTATTAACCAGTTCTTGCTATTCAAAATTCCAATTGCCAAATAGACTTCTCAATCACATAAAGCAATCTAAACACCACAATTCACAATGTCTCATGAACAATGCATTATCTTATTAATACTGAAATCAAGAAGAATACAAACTAACCCAAACAATCCAACAATATAATACTAAGCCAACATTGTAAAGAAATCCCAATGGATTTAATCAATCTAGCTAATCATGTTCATTATCAAAATACACAAGAATACAATTACAATAAAGAGTAAAGGTAGAGAAACCCGATTACACCCTTGGATGAGAGTAACCAGCCCCAATTCCTCTTGCTCGAATTGAATCGATTCTTGTTCCTCTTGGTCGATTTGAAAACCAATCAACGAACCTCGCCCAATCTTCAATCCTTGAAGGGAATCCGATTGAAACCTTGATCCAAGTCTCCTTTTCCCTTGGTTTCAGCTTAAAAAACCCTTAGGGAGAGAAAAGTTAGGGTTTGGGACGTTCTCCGCCGCTCTCTTTCTTTTCTTTCCACTCTTCTTTCTTTTAACTAATTGCCCCTCTCGCTGCCAACACAGCCGTGTTCCTGGCCGTGTTGGGAACACGGTTTGGTGTTCCTGGCCGTGTTACTCTCTGTGGCCGTGCTCCCTAAGAACTTATTTTTCTTTTATGTTTGATGACACCTAACACGGCCGTATTGGTGCCCATGTTTGGAACGCGGCCAGTGTTGAAACCAACACGGCCATGTTCAGCTTCCTCATGCTCGTACTTAGCTTGTTTCGGCAGCTTCGGCATCTAATTATGCTCTAATTCTCCCCTTTATCATCCTTTGACTTCTTTTGGACCTAATGCACACAAACAAACGCATAGGGTGAGTGTTGGGACCAATTCATATCCAAATGTCCATAAAATCAATCTCAAAAACCCCATTTAGATTTATGTATTTTACACACATCAGCATAACTAACCACTCATATAGACCATATTTGGTCTTGAAAGCTATATTCCACTCATCCCTAGTTTTCATGTGAATTTAATAGTACCTACTTTGAAAATCTATCTTTGTAAAAAGACGTGCACCGTGCAGCTCATCAAGCATATCATCTAACATAGAGATAAGATGATGATACTTTACCATTATTTTGTTAATTGCATGGTAGTCTACACACATTCTTCATATGCTATCCTTCTTTAGAACCACAATTACTGGAGCCGCACAAGGACTTAAGCTTTCATGCACATACCCTTTTGCCATTAGCTCATCCACTTACTGTTGAAACTCCTTTATTTCCTTGGAATTGCTTCGATAGGCTGGTCTATTTTGTATGGCAGCCCCTAGTATGAAGTCGATTTGATGTTCTATACCCCTTTTTGGTGGCAAATCGATTGGCATTTCTTCAGGGAAAACATCATCAAATTCTTGTAAAAGGTTAGCAAACATACTCGGCAAGGAAAGATCAAGGTCAGTAGTATTCAAATATACATATAACCAAAAACACTACCCTATCAGTATGCAATGCATGCCTAATCTCACCTTCCTTAGCCAATAAAATACCTTTTTTCAGTTTAGGTTGCTCGCTTGCTTGATTACCACTATCTTTACGTAGTTCAATAACACGCTTGGCATTTTCAGTGTCAACCCTTTCTTTCTCTAATTTACTTTGGTCATCATACACTTTCTTGGAAGAAAGAGGTGTCAATGTAACTTTTCTCCCTTCCTTCATAAAACTATACCTATTATTCTTTGCTGGCCATCTCGGTTTGAGTTGTTTTTCCACTTTAATGGCAATGTGCACCATCTCATCAATCTCCACATAATTTTGTAACTCAATCCTATTAGCAAATCCTTTTGTTTGATTCTTTAGGGAAATTTGCCATTGTGGCTTCTCTGTCCTATTAAGCCTAGCCTAGCCTAGTCATCAATATCTCCATTTCCTAAAAGTAATCTTCAAGACTCTTTGTACCTTGCCTTAAGTATTGAAGTCTTTAATGTAACTCCCTTTCATGATGCAAAGGTACAAATCTCTTCTTCATCATATTCTTAAGAGCCACCCAACTGTTAATTGGCTCCTCCATGTTTCTTCTCCTATTCACTACCATCTGCTTATACGATATAATAGCATAGTCACTAAAATGACTAACCACCAATCTTATCTGCTTCTCATCCAAAAAATTGTGACAATCAAAGATATAACCAACCCCTTTTTTCCACTCTAAATAGGCTTCAAAGTTAGATTTACCTGTAAAGTTGGGCATCCTAAGTTTAATACTACCTAGGTTTCGGTCAACATCATCATTACCGTACCCATTGCCACCATAATTTCCACCACTTCTTCCCAAGTTAGGGTTTTTCCTAGCTCCTATACCCACACTATAATTTACACTAAATGCTCCTCTACCAGCTTTTATGAACGCAAGGTTATCATGATCCTTATAAAGTTGATCATATATCTATCATTTCCAATAGGTTCTTGTCTACGATCACCTTGCCTTACATCCACTCCAACATTGTGCCTATTACCATTATTCCCTCCAAGTGTGGCAATTTGATCTATAAGGGTTCTTCGGTTAGCCTCCATAGTTCTAGTAATCTCCCTTGTATCTAACTCAAATCTTTCCAACCTCTCATTCAAAGTAGTTATATTTCATTGTAATCTCTCATTCTCATGCATTTGTGGCAAAGAAATACCAGGTCATTTTATCCTAACCTCATTATCATTGCCACCATTACTACCATTTGAACCACTTCACATGGCTACAATAAAAGGTTAGAAAAATAATAAAACAAAAATAAATAAAAATTAAAGTCCTCACAGACTCTCTTACGTGTTTGCTCTCAAATAATGGGGATGTTCACTCGTGTTTCACACTAATAATTATGTTCTCATAAGGTTAAACTTCATACCTTTCAACTTTGTTTTCGAATATTCTTATGTGAATCAAGAATCACTACAAATTTTATCACTCTCTTTGTAACACATAAGAATCAAAGATTAGAATACTTAGATGAAGCAAATATTAAAATTCAAGAAAGTATCAAGGTTGTGTTCGGATCAAGAAATTAGGAATCAAATATTAAAGAAGCTCAAACGGAAGAAAATGACATATAAAGAAGTTATCTAGAAGCAATAATATGTTAAATGGAAACAAGAAAAAGGCAGGAAGCAAGTCGGCAAGTTTTAAAGAAATACTCTCTCCAACTTTTAATGACTCTAGAACACTAGAAAACAACTAAAAAGACAAATGACTTATGAATTAAAGACTCAAAGAATGCAAGAATCAAGAAAATACATGCAAGAATATCAAGACTCTAATTCAGCCTAATCAAGAAAATACACCCTAAACAACTTTGATTTGATCAAACTCAGTGAAAAATATTAAAGATGCAATGGACAAGTGAAAGAAACAGAAATTAAGACTCAAGAAATAAGAAAAATAATCAAGAATCCAAAATACCTAATTCAGCTATTTTTTAATTTTGATGTTATAACAGAATTGAATCAATCAAGAATGATGAAAAACAATAATAAAACAATACAAAACACTAAGAAATAGAATTTATAAGAAAAGAATTGAAGAAAAACCTCTAAAAAAGCAAGATTGCAATTCGGGTTCTTGTATCCTTTCTCTAACCAAACAGCAACCAAAACTCAATTTTAAGCTTTAAGATCAATCTAAAACCTTCAATAATTTTATTATAATCAACAAGGGATTAGATCAGAAATAAAACTGTCTAACAAAAAAATCGACCAAGATTGCTTGAACAATCCTTGCGCACCAATTCTCTCAATTTTGCCCAAACACTCAAGAACAAGTAGAAAGAAGAAAAGAAAGAGAAAGTTTGTGGAATCAGCAAGCAATTAGGATATGAGATTGTTTACAGCTCAATCTCTTCTTAAGATGGTTTGTTTTCAATATAATCATATCTGCCGCCCAAATCCTCTTATCTCTCTAAACTGAATGGATTAGCTACTTTGTAGCTACACCTCTTCCTACAATATAGGAAACTTGCCTTTGCGTAGATTAGGACTCTTTTATAACCCTAAACAGTAAGAATAAAACGTGATTAAAAAGATCAGCCCCTACAAACACTCAAAACTCAAATAAAGAATCAAGATTTTCAAGAAAAATATAATATAGTTTAAGAAATCAAGATATTCTAGTAAGCTTCAAGATTGCAGATTTTTCTTCAAGATTCAGTTTTTTTTTAATACTTATTTTCTTCTTTCTTTCTTTTCTTTTCTAGATCTAAATATGAAATTACACAAAATAAGAACAATAATGTAAATCAAGAACACAACCGTACCTCCACTCCAAGATCTCAAAGAAGTCAAAAGACCTTTACAAGAACTTAAAGAAACAACTAAATTACTTAAAAGGACAAGGATACACAATCTGATTTCCAAGAGCCAAAGCTCTGATACCAAATGTTAAGAACCTTTAAGAATAGAATATACAAACTCTAATAGTTAAGCACCTATATATCAATAACCTAGACCCACTAACAAATTGAATCAAATCACAGGATCACTCTAGATCAGATTATAAAGTTGATTAATATAATTAGAACCTAAAGAAAATGAAGTCCTTTAAACCCTAATCCTAGCACACCACAAAGATAGATCAAATCTTTAATAAATGTTAAATCCATTCAACAAGAATACAAGAATTCAAGCAAAGGTTGCTGAACAATAAAATATCATTAATAATTAAAAACTTGGACATAGGCATCGGTCCAATGCTTGGACAAATGCGAAGAAACAAAATTAGTTGATCGAGTATTGATATCATTCTTTGAATGATCGTGGAAGAATTTTTTGGAGGAAAGAGGGAACACCGAGAATTGAGGCACGCCCAAATATTCTAATTCAGGATTTGCACCATTGGGATATCCATCATTCCTTGTTCCTGTATGCACGAGGACTCCCGATGACACAAGGATTGATGTAAGGAATCATAGGAATGCATTGGGACTTAGCTTGATGATCGAGCAGGACGAAATGTAAATCCATGCGCATTAGAGAGATATCATGTTGGTTTTGATTAATCCAAGTGTAATACAAGTGGGAATGCAAGCGTTTTAATATTTGGGATGCATATAAAGAAGTAATTTGAGTCGGAGTGTTATTAGGTTGGCCCATGTAGATTTTCTCTTGTTTTCGTTAAGTTGTGATATGGAACCTCCACAAATAAGATTGAGAACCCTTTTGAAGTACGGATGCCCACACATTGACATGAAAACCCTAAGAACCAATTCAGTTTAACCCCTAAGAAAGATTAGAAGACAGATTTCTTAGAAAGATGATGAAGAATTAGAATCCCTTAAACCCCAATTCCAAGTATGCCACAAGGATAGATCAACTCCTTGATAAGTAAGGTTTTCACTCAAATAAGAACATAAAAACAAAGCAAACAAACTTTTAGGTAAAATTACCAATTATCATTCAACTTCAAATTCTTTTTACATCAAAATTCATACTAGCCTTATATAGGCCTTAGAAAACCCTAAATCTTAACTAATAAGGATTTACATCTCATCTAAGATAAGGATAACCTTACTAACTAAAAGAGATAACTTCAACAGAGTCCTAGTTAGGTTAAACTACATGTGTGGCCGCCCAAAATATGCTATAAAACCCTATTTACATAAGTCATATAGATAGGCCTCATAACATAAGCCAAGTTAGGCCCAAAGTCTTCATATGCTCCAATTCAGCTTCTTTGGTCTTTTTAAGCCCAATTAAATTCATTCAAGCTCAATAAACTGAATTAAATTAATAAGCCTTGAACTTAAATCCAATTCTTCAAGCCTTAATGTGTCCTTAGCCCAAATGTCTTGGATAAGCTCATTGACTTGCAATTTGAATCGAACTAGGACTCCTAGTTGATTTAGGATTCCTTTTGTTGCTTATACTCCTAATATCATCATGACTCTTTGTAGGATTGGGATTCCTAGTTAAGTCAGGACTCCTTATTGGATTATAATTCCTTAAGCTAGTAGGATTTGCATCATCAAGACTCCTTGTTAGAGTAGGATTCGCTGTGCAAGTTCGGTTCGTATCAAGCTGGCTCATAAAATTTAGGACTATGAGAGCTGTTGACAAGTCAAGTCCTCTCCGATTGTTGATTTGACTTTATTTTATTCATTTATTTATATTTAGCTTATACTTTCTTCTTCATATGGAGTTTAGGCTTTTACACTATAAAAACCGCATCCAAATGAACACTTGATAGTAATTAGCATATTATTTTAGTTTTCTACGTTGCGAAACATTAAGTATGGGTTCTTCCAAAAGCTTTGTGGACTTATCAACACTATCGCTACCAAGCATAGACTTATCGTCGTGTTCTTCCTTTCTCTTTTGTTCTTTGTCTACCCTGTGTCTAAATCAATTTGATTTGATGCTTACACTTAGCCATATGGTAGAGAATAAAGAACTTGTGATTTCTTTCCTTACCGGATCTAAAATCCTACCTATATTCTCATTTTGTTTATTTTGATTATGTCTCTCTTTCTAATCTCTATCGAGAATGATGGTTTGGCTTAATTTGGGAGCATAAACACGAGTGTTGAGTGAAAGTGCATGGAAGCAGCAATCGTAGGCACTAATCCAATGCTTCGACGAATGTGAAGAAAGAAAATTAATTGATCATGTATTGATATCATTCTTCGAATGATCATAAATGAATCTTTGGAGGAAAGAGGGAACGACAAGAATCAAGGCACACCCAAGTATTCCGATATAGGATTTGTACTATTGGATCTCCATCCTTCATTGTTCCTCTAGGCACGAGGAGTCCTGATGATACAAGGTTTGGCATAAAGTATTATGGGAACCCAATTGACAAGCTTAATTGATGGTATTGGGCCTTAGCTTGATGATCAAGTAGAACGAGGAATAAATCCACCTGGATAAAGGAGAAATCATATTATTTTCGATTAATCCAAGCATAATACAAGCCAGAATTCGAGCTCTTTGATATTTGAAATGAATATAATGAAGCAATTTGGGTAAGAGTATTTTTAGGTAGGCCCACGGGAATTTACCCTTATTTTTATTAAGCTGGCTCATAAAATTTGGGACTACGAGCTCTATTTTCCAGTCAACTCCTCTCTAATTCTTGATTTGACTTTAGTTTATTCATATTTCTTTATTTATTTATTCATATTGGCTTCTTGTTTCTTCTTCTAAAAGGGGCAACCGATCGATGCAACCCTAAAGCCCAAAGAACTGAGTAGTCAACTAAGTCAAAGAGATCAAGTTCCAAGCCTAAGTGATCCATTATTCATCAAGGGAGGCCCAATTACAATAGCTAGAGCCAAGAGAATGAAGGGGGACTTAAATGGTCTTATTCAAGATATTTGGGCCAAGCCTTCGAAGCCATATGAAGAGTTAGAGTTAATCAATCCCAATCTTGTTATTAAACTAATTCAACATGTCGGGCCATGAATCCTTAAGTTTTGGGCGAAATTTTACTCAAGGTATAAAGGAAGGCCAAATTCTTAAAGAGGAAGCAAGGAAAGAAGCTTAAAGAGGAAATAAGGAGGTGCATGCTTGTGAGCTTGAGCTAGGCACCTAATTTTGTTTAGGAAACAAGGAAGCCGCCCCTTTTAGTTATTTAGCAATATTAGATGTTGATTTAGTCCATTCTTCCTATATCAAAGGTTACCTAAATTACTCTAGTTACTTATTTCGTTATTTAGGAAACTTCTAATTTATTCTTTGATTTTTACTTTTCTATTCTAGTTTCTTCTTAAACTTGTAAAGGAAGTTAAGGTTGTATCTTTGGCTATTTAAACACACTATAGCCCAATGTTTTAGGTTAATAAATATTTTTATTATTGATTCCATTAAGAGAATTCAATTTGTGGCTCTTCTAAGAACTTTTGAACTTATCAAGACTTGTTCTTGTTGCATTCTTTGAGACTTATCAATCACCTTCTTTCTAATCTTGAGTGTGGCATCCAAAACCCTTTTATACCAAGGTTCACACTTCTAGTAAAGTGTTGGGTCGAGGTCTTTGTTCGGTAATCTAACTTTAGAAATTCTTGGAAACAATTTCGCAACGTGTTTCTTGCAAAATCCATCAAGAATCATATCACGAATACTTGAGGCTAATGAACATATTATTTTAGTTTTCTAGCTTGTGGGAAAATAAGTTATTGGTTCTTTCAAGAACTTTGTGGACTTATAAATACTCGCACTAGTGAGCCTAGACTTATATCGCACGTCCTTCCTTTCTCTTTCGTTCTTTGTCTACCTTGTGTTTAAATCAATTTGACTTGATGCTTACTCTTAGCTGTATGGTAGAGAATAAAGAACTTGTGGTTTATTTGCTTACCAGATCTGAAATCCTACCTATTTTCTCAATTTGTTTGTCTCTTTTATGTCCTTCTCTCTAATCTCTATCTTATAAGATGGTTTAATTTTATTTGGAGAGCATAAACATAAGAACTGAGTGATAGCGCATGGAAGCGGCAACCATAGGCACTAATGAATGCTTAGACAAATGCAAAGAAAGAAAATTAGTTGATCGAGTATGGATATCATTCTCTGAATGATTGTAGAGGAATCTTTTAGAGGAAAGAGAGAATGACGAGAATTGAGGCACACCTAAATATTCCGATTCAGGATTTGCACCATTGGGATCTCCATCATTTCTTATTCCTTCAAGCACGAGGATTCGTAATGACACAAGGATTAGTGTAAATCCACGCGCATTATAGAGATATCATGTTGGTTTTGATTAATACAATTGTAATACAAGTGGAAATGCAAGAATTTTGATGTTTGGTATGCATATAAATAAGTAATTTGAGCCGAGGAGTTATTAGGTAGGCCCTCATAAATTTTGCCTTGTTTTCGTCAAGTTGGCTCATAAAATTTAGGACTATGAGAGCTGTTGACCAGTCAACTCCTCTTTGGTTGTTGATTTGAATTTAGTTTATTCATCTTTATTTATTTATTTATTCAAATTTAGCTTATACTTTCTTCTCCATATGGAATTCGGGCTTTCGCACTATAAAAACTGCATGCAATCGAATACTTGAGGCCAATAAGTATATTATTTCAGTTTTCCACCTCGTGGAAAATCAAGTTATGGGTTTTTTCAAGAACTTTTTGGACTTATCAATACTCTTACTAGCGAGCATAGACCTATCCATCCTTTCCTTTCTCTTGTGTTCTTTGCCTACCCTTGTGTTTAAATCAATTCAATTTAATCCTTACGCTTAACCATATTGAAGAGAACATAGAACTTATGATTTCTTTCCTTATCATATCTCAAATCCTACCTATATTCTCATTTTGTTTGTTTCTTTTGTGTCTTTCTTTCTAATCTCTATCTAGTATGATGGTCTGGTTTTATTTAGGGAGCGTAATCATGAGTGTTGAGTGAAAACGGGTGGAAGCGGTAATTATAGGCACCGATCCAATGCTTTCATGAATGTAAAGAAAGAATATTAGTTGATCGTGTATTGGTATCATTCTCCGTATTATCACAGACGAATCTTTTAGAGGAAAGAGGGAACAACGAGAATTGAGGCACGCCAAATATTTTGTTTCTAGATTTGCACTACTAGGATTTGCATCCTTCCTTATTCCTCTAGGCAGGAGGACTCCTAATGACACAAGGTTTGGCATAAGGAATCATGGGAACGCAAGTGACAAGCTTCAACGGTGGCATTAAGGCTTAGTTTGATGATCAAGTAGTGAGACGTAAATCTACGTGCGTAAAGGAGAAATCATATTATTTTTAATTTATCCAAGTGTAATACAAGCAACAATGTGAGCATAAGAGGAAGAAACTAGAAGCTAAATATGAATAAATAAATAAAGAAAGATAAATAAACTAAAGTCAAATCAAGAATGAGAGAAGAGTTGATTGGGCAACAACTCTTGTAGTCCTAAATTTTATGAGCCAACTTAATGCAAACAAGAGAGAATTTGCGTGGGACTATGTAATATCACTTTGACCCAAATTACATCATTATCTGCATTTCAAACATTAAAGCGCTTAAATTTTAACTTGTATTCTGCTTGGATTAATAAAAAATAACATGATTTCTCACTTACGCACGTGGATTTACATCTCGTTCTACTTGACCATCAAGCTAAGGCCCAATCCCATCAATCAAGCTTGTCAATTGCATTCCCAAGATTCTTTAGCCAAACCTTGCGTCATAAGGAGTCCTCGTGCCTAGAGGAATAAGGAACTATGGATATCCCAATGGTGTAAATTCCGAATTGGAATATTTGAGCGTACCTTGATTCTTATCGTTCCCTTTTCCCTCTAAAAGATTCATTCAGAGAATGATATCAATACACGATCAACTAATTTTCTTTATTCACATTCGTCAAAGCATTGGATTGGTGCCTATGATTGCCGCTTCCACATGCTTTCACTCAACAGTCGTGTTTATGCTCCCCAAATAAAATCAAACCAAAAGAAACAAAGAAATGAGAATATAGGTAGGACTTCATATCCGATAAAGAAAGAAATCACAAGTTCTTTGTTCTCTTCCATATGGCTAAGTGTAAGGATAAAATTGAATTGATTTAAACATAAAGGGAAGACAAAGAACACAAGAGAAAGGAAGGACATGAGGGATAAGTCTATGCTCGTTAGCGTGAGTGTTAATAAGTTTGATCCAGATTTTATGAGACAGTTTAACAAAAATAAGGGTAAATTCACGTAGGCCTACTTGAAAACACTATGATCCAAAATGCTTCATTATATGCATTTCAAATAGCAAACTGCTCGAATTTCGGCTTGTATTACACTTGGATTAAGTAAAAACAACATGATTTCTCCCTTAGAAGCATGGATTTACGTCTTGTCCTGCTTGATCATCAAGCAAAGGCCTAATGCCACTAGTCAAGCTTGTCAATTATGCTCCCATGATTCCTTATGCCAATCAGTGTGTCATCAAGAGTCCTCATTCTTAGAGGAGCAACGAATGAGGGAGATCGTAATGGTGCAAATCATGAAAAAGAATATCTAGGCGTGCCTCAATTCTCATCGTTCCCTCTTTCCTCATTAAGATTCGTCCACGATCATTCGGAGAATGATAGTAATACTTGATCAACTAACTTTCTTTCTTCGCATTTGTGCACTCATTGGATCGGTGCCTATGATTGACGCTTCCATGCGCTCTCACTCAACATTTGTGTTTATTCTCTCCAAATAAAATTAAACCATCATACTAGATAGGGATTAGAAAAAGAGGCATAAAAGAAACTAATAGAATGAGAATATAGTTTGGATTTCTTACCCGATAAGGAAAGAAATTACAAATTCTTTTTTTTATTCGATACGACTAAGAATAAGAATCGAATTAAATTGATTTTAGGACAAGAGTAGATATAGAACACAAAAGAAAGGAAGGATGTGAGTGATAAGTCTATGCTCTCTAGCGCTAGTGTTTATAAGTCCGCAAAGTTCTTGAAAGAATCCATAACTTGATATCTTGTAAGGTAGAAAACTAAAATAATATGCTCATTAGCCTCAAGTATTCAGTTGCATTAATTTTTATAGTACGAAAGTCCTCATTCCCATTAGAAGAATAAACTATAAGCTAAATATAAATAAATAAATAAAGATGAATATACTGAAGTCAAATCAAGAATGAGAGAGGAGTTGACTCGTCAACAACTCTCTTAATCCTAAATTTTATAAGCCAGCTTAACAAAAACTAAAGGAAAATTTGCATGGGTCTACCTAATAACATTCTGACCCAAATTACTTCATTATATGCGTCCCAAATAATTAAACGCTCGCATTCCTACTTGATTTATAGAAAACAACATGACTTCTCCTTTACGGGCATTTATTTATGTCTCGTCCTGCTTGATCATCAAATTTGGAACTATAAGAGTTGTTAACTAGTCCTTACGGTAGTCTTTATGTCATCAATAGTCATCGTGCCTTGAGGAACAAGAAATGATGGAGATCCAAAATTTTATGAACCAACTTAATGAAAACAAGGGAGAATTCATGCGGGCCTACCTAATAACACTCCAAATAAACTTACTTAATTATATGCATCCTAAAGATCAAAAAGCTCACATTCAATATTATATTATGCTTGGATTCATTGATAACATTATGATTTCTATCTTACGCGCATGGATTTACATCTCATCTTGCTTGATCTTAAAGCCAAGCCCCAATGCCACCGGTCAGGCTTATCAATTGCATTTCCATGATTCCTTAAGCTAATCATTGTGTTATCATGTTTTGTCATGCCTAAGAATCAGAATATTTGTTCGTGCCTCAATTCTCATTTTTCCCTCTTTCCTCTAAAAGATTCATCTGTGATCATTCAGAGAATGATATCAATACTCAATCAACTAATTGTCCTGTTTTTGCATTCATCTAAGCATTGGATCAGTGTCTGTAATTGCTACTTCCATGCAGTTTCTCTTAGTAGTAGTGTTTATGCTCCTCAAATAAAACCAAACCTATTTTCGCCTAATTAGGACTTTGTTTAGTCATCCCTTTTAGTTAGGAAGGCTATCTTTATCCTGGATGGATGAAAATCCTTATTAGTTAAGATTTAGGGTTTTCTAAGGCCTATAAGATTAAGTTGAATTTGAATAATAATTGGTTATTAAACCTAAAAGCTGCTTTGCTTTTGTCCTTCTATTCTTGTGTAGAATGCATGCTTAAACAACATTCAAGTACATTAATCATCTTCTTATGGAGTATATGTGTGTGGATTTACGTCTTATCCTGCTTGATCATTAAACTAAGCTCCAATGCCACCGGTCAAGCTTATCAATTATATTCTGGATGATTCCTTATGCTAATCCTTGTATCATCAAGAGTCATCTGGCTTAGAATAACAAGAAATGATGCAGATCCTAATGGTGCAAATCCTGAATCAGAATATTTTGGAGCGCCTCAATTCTTATCTTTCCTTCTTTCCTCTAAAAGATTCATCCACGATCATTAGAGAATGATACTAATACTTGATCAACTAATTATCCTCTTTTGTATTTGTACAAGCATTATATTGGTTCTTATGATTGCCGCTTCCATGCACTTTTTTCACTCAACCCTCGTGTTCATTCTCACCAAATAAAACTAAACCATCATACTAGACAAAGATTAGAAAGAGACGCATAAAAGCAATGAACAAAATAAGAACATAGGTAGGATTTTGGATCCTATAAGGAAACAAATCACAAGTTCTTTGTTCTCTTTCATACGACTAAGTGTAAGGATCAAATCAAATTGATTTAAGCGCAAGGGTAGAGAAAGAACATAAAAGAACAGAAGGGTGTGAGCAATAAGTCTATGTTTGCTAACGCAAATCTTGATAAATCTATAAAGTTCTTTAAAGAACTCATAACTTGATTTCCTACAAGGTAGAAGATTGAAATAATAGGCTCTCTAGCCTCAAGTATTTAGTTGCATGCGATTTTCATTATGCGAAAGTCCTTATTCCATAAGAAAAATAAACTAGAAGCTAAATATGAATAAATAAAGAAAGAAAGATGACCAAACTAAAAACAAATCAAGAACGAGAGAAGAGTTGATTAGGCATCAAATCATACTCTTAAATTTTTTGAGACATTTTAACAAAAATAAGGGTAAGTTCACGCGAGCCTAAAAGAAAAAACTACGACCAAAATTACTTCAATATATGCATTTCAAACATAAAAGCGATCAAATTTCAGCTTGTATTATGCTTGCATTAATCGAAAACAACATGATTTCCCCCTTACGTGGGTGGATTTACATCTCATCCTGCTTGATCATCAAGCTAAGGCCTAATGTGATAGCCTTGATATTACGCATGTTTGAATGCTTGATTTTGAGTTATTTTTAAGGAAAGTTATGTGTTTTTGTATTATAATCGCCCTGTTTTATTTTCCTTTGTGTCTCAGGTGTTTTTCTAGGTGCATCATCAAAGTTAGAGAAAAATCGGGCCAAAATTAAAAGAAACGGACGAATCGGGTGCGTTAGATTGTTCAACATGCCCATGCTGAGGAGCATGGTAAACGTTAGAGGGCGTGCTGAAATGCCTTACCCATGGCGAGAAGAAGCGATTTGCAACACGGCTTCCAAGAGTGACACGGCTTAGCAGCATGACTGTGCTGATTAACACAACCCAATTATAAGTCATGCTGAAGAAGGCCATATGTAAAATTTTAGCTCAACACGGTAAGGATCCAGGCCGTGCTGGTCAGCACGACCCAAATCTAAGCCGTCTTAGATCCTAGAGGGAGAACTTTGGGGTATTCAAGATAGACTTTGAGAGCTACCTTCTAGAAGATCAAGAAGAGAAAAACGGAGACGAATTCCACTTCAACGTCATCTAGATAGCTGTTCTTGAGGATTGATTTGAAGATTCAAAGGAAAGAAGAAGGAGCTCTTGAGCTGTAGAGATTGGATTCCACCATTTGAGAAAAGGGTGTTCATGTTCTTTTCGATTCTTATTTACTTTGTATTTGATTCTTGTATTAGTTTAATCATGACCATGTGTAAGTAATCTTATTAAACCCATTTGGGAGTGACCTTTAGCCATGCTAGGCTTGTTTTGTGCTTAAATGATTTGATTGTTGATTTAAGATTATAGTTTTCATTCAAGTATAATAAAATCTATTGTTTCTTCTTCATTGTTGAATCAATTTGAGAACTCCTTTGTAATTGAGAAATTCAATTGAGTTTGGACAACTGCTTGTGTGATTAAGTGATTTGCATCTTAGAGATAAGTGTAATAACTTAGTGGAATAAGAACTAGACATTCTTATTAGTAGTAATTTAGAGATTAATGCTATTATAAAATCAATTGTTAGGAAGAGATTCCAACTTTAGATCTTTATGATAAGGAATTGGTTAACTCGAGAGAGAGGATAATTGATTTAAGAAATTATCCATAGATCGCAATTCTTAATAAATCAATTCATAAATTATTATTTTTAAGCTAGCTAGCTAAAAGGATTCCTAACTGGGTTAACTAATCTCATTATCTTTTTTAAAATTTCATTCTCTTTGTTAAAATTTAATTTTCATTTACATTCTCAATCATTTTAGCTAAGAATATTCACTACCTTTTGATCAGTTAGATAATAGGAATAGCATAGTAGTAGTAGCTTATGAAGTTTTGTGGGATACGACATTGATACTTGACATAGCTAGATTACATTCAATAGGTGCACTTGCCTGTAGATTGCTAGTCATGTTTAATGAAACATCTAGTTTTTGGTGCCGTTGCCAGGGGTTTGTTTTGAGAAATATTATGAACTATGTGTTCTTATTAATTTAGCCATTTATTCTTTGTTCTTTATTTATTTTTGTTTGATCTTATTCTTTTATTCATTTATGTTGTTGGTTTTTCGTTGTCTTAGTGTATGACGAGGAGATCCAATCTTGGTTTAGTAGACCCTCTACCAGAACTAGAGCGATCCCTCAAGCAGTTAAGGAAGCGGTTGAACATAAAGGAGGAAGAGATTCAGGTAAGGAAAGTCATAGATGAAAGTGAATCGAAAGACACTACAGTGGAGATGCCAGACGCTAATGACAACAATGAGAATAACCGGACAATGTATGATTTTGCAAAAACATTGCTGGAGGGGATGCGAACATGCATTACGAGACTGGCTGTCACTGCAAATAATTTTGATATAAAGCCTAATGTGATTCAGATGTTGTAGCAAATGGTTCAGTTTGGAGGCTTGCTAGATAAGGATCCTAATGCGCATATAGCGAGTTTCTTGGAGATTTGTGATACCTTCAAGATTAATAGGACAACAGATGATGGACAGGGCAAAGCAGTAGCTACAGTCACTACCTCCAAACACTATCACTACTTATGACTCTTTGGCAAAGAAATTTCTATTTAAGTACTTTCCTCCCTCTAAAACTCCTAAGCTTAGAAATGACATATCTTCTTTTTTGCAGTTTGACAATGAGTTAATGTACGACACCTAGGAGAGCTACAAGGACCTACTGCGATGCTGCACACACCATGGACTACCAATCTGGTTATAGGTAGAAACTTTTTATAATGGTTTTAATTTGGCTACTAAGTAGATGGTAGACACAGCTTCAGGTGGTTCTTTGAGCAGCAAGACACCAGAGCAAGCCCAAAGCTTGATAGAGGGAATGGCCACAAACAATTACGAGTGACACACTACTAGGAGCTGGACAGAACGTCAAGGGAGTGTATACTAGTTGGATGCTACTACAGCCTTGGCAGCTCAAGTGGAGTTATTATCCAAGAAAGTTGATCAACTCCAGATGCCTGTCCAAGCGGTTCAAGCAAGTTGTGAGTTTTATGGTGGCCTGCATTTCAGTAGTAATTGTATGTCGGGAGGTATGTTTGTGGGATGGAGAAATCATCTAAACTTCAGATGGAGGAACAACAACAACTAGGGGCCACCAGGGTTTCCACGACTACATTAACAGCCGCAACAATCTGTTCTCCCACCTCATTCTCCTTAGACTCAAGAGAAAAAGCCTAGCTTAGAGGAGCTAATGATCAAGTTTGTGTCTACTTTAGAGACCAGATTCCAAAAGATGGACGGAACTTTTAGAAATCAACAGGCCTCTATTCAGAACTTGAAGAATCAGATAGGCCAAATTTCTAAGATGTTGGTTGAGAGGCAGCCGGGGACTTTGCCTAGCAATACAGAGTCCAATCCAAGAGAGCATGTGAACGCAATCACTTTACGGTCAAAGTATATTCCTAGTTCTTCTCCTATATCTAATAATAATGTTGATACGTAGGTAGATTTAGGCAGAAGGTTGAAGATTACAAGGCGAAGGAACCAGAGTAGGAAGAGGCAAAGAAGATTCAACTAAGGGAATACTAGCCTAAAATTCCATACCCTGCTAGGTTAAAGCAGGCGCAAGCAATAGTTTTATAAATTTCTTGATGTATTTAAACAACTACACATAAAGTTACCTTTTGTTAAAGCTTTTTCATAGATGCCTAGGTATGCGAAGTTCTTAAAGGAGATCCTTAGCAACAAAAGGATGTTTGAGGACTTGGCATTCATGACGCTAAATGAGGAATGCTCAACGATTTACCAGAACAAGTTACCAAAAAGGAAATATGATATAGGGAGTTTTTTACTATCCCTTGTGTTATAGGTGACTTAACTATTAGTGATGCTTTATCTAATTTAGGAGCTAGCATTAATGTAATGTCGTACAACCTGTTTGCTAAGTTGGGGCTCGGAGAGACAAAACCTACTAGGATGAGTGTACAACTAGCTAATAGGTTAGTCAAGTATCTTAGGGGTATTGTAGAGAATGTGCTTGTTAAGGTGGATAAATTCATATTTCCTATTGACTTTATGATCTTAGACATGGATAGTGAGAGTAATGTACCTTTGATTCTAGATAGACCTTTCCTTACAACATCTAGGACAATTATAGATGTTTGTGATGGAATGCTTAAACTTATGGTAGGGGATGAGACTGTCACCTTTGACTTGAATAATTCTATGAAACAGTCTTTAGATCATGATGATACTGAATATTCTATTAATGTACTTGATGATGTTGTTAAGACACAGTTGTAGGAAATTTTGGTTGAAGACCCTCTACAAGTTACTTTGCCAATAGAAGATGAGCATGAGCTGTGAAATGAGAAAGTATTGGAGCAGCTTGAATTTTTGTTAGCAAATGAGCTAGGCGAAGAGAATAATAAGTTTGTTGTAATTGACAAGGTAGGTGTGCATAAGTTGAGGCCATCAATTGAGGAACCATCAGTTCTTGAGTTGAAAGAGCTCCCAAAGTATATTGAGACAAGGGCAATAGTTTGCTTGACATTTTAGCAGTAGACTTGACACCTGAGGTGAGGGAGATGGCATTGCCCTCTCTAAAGAAGTACCAAAAGGCATTTACTTGGAAGAATGCTGACATTCCAGGGACTAGCCACACTTATTGCTCACCTAAGATTCTTATGGACGACATCCATAACCTGCCAGTTCAACCGCAGCGCAAGTTAAACCCGCACATGAAGGGAGTGGTCAAAGAGTCTAGCTGAATGACTCAGGAAAAGAAGAAGCCCTTTTGGGAGGCACCCCAATTTTTATTTTATGTTTTTGACATTTTGATCATTGGTTTTGGAACAGTTTCCTAATTTTAATCTTCATTTTCATTTAATTTTTGAGTTTTATACGCCATTTGAATGTTTAGAGATATGTGGAAGGTAACTTGAATGTTTAACTATTGAAAATTGCAGAGAATTGCACGTGAAAAAGAGAAAGAAAATGAATTATAGGTTTCAACACAGTCTTGGTAGTTCAGCACGCCCCGTGAGCACACCCCTACTTATCCACACGGGCGTGTTGTGGGCAACCAAACCGTTTTGAGCTGAAATTGAATTTCAACACGTCTTTCGAGAGTGACACAGGCTATGGACGCCCCTGTGTCATGTAACACTGCCGTGTTTTGGGCACCCAAACCATGTTAAGAGAAAAATTGGACTTCAACATGTTTTTCGCAACTAACACGTTCTGGTTAGCACCGCCTGGAACACGAGCGTGTTGACTCAAGGCTTATATAAGCCACATCATATCACAGGTAGCAAAATTTTTGCTCTTTTCTCTCTTCCCACGTATAGGCCAATTTCCTCTCCCTCTTTTCCTTCAATTTTCAAGTGTTTTTCCGGAAAATCAAGTAAGTTTCTTCCTTTAACTTTGTTCAATGCTCCATTTTGGTATGTGGTTTTACTCTTTTCTCTAATTTCTTTAGTTATTTCTATAATTTTTGGTATTATTTCTTATTTTCATTAATCTCCTTGTTAATTTTCTTATTTTGTTAAATTCTTCACTTTGTTGCATTTTATTCATTGTTTCATTGGATTTCTTGCTTTTCTTTTAATTTTAATTTGCCATTATAGCTTTATTATGCTTTATTCATTACTTTTTGCTCATTTTTTTTATTTCTTCTTTGCGGCCTTTGAATTTCCCTATTGCCATTGTTTACTATCTCTGAACTAGCTGGATTGTGAGCTGGTCTGGTGAATTAGTCATTATGCTGATGAATTGGAAATTGACTAATGCAAGTATGCCGAGAATATGTTAAATTGCTATTATATTGCTATTAAACTGCTACTGTTATTGTAATGATTGTCTGTTTGATTCTAGAATTATTGTTTTGGCAAGAGTTTTGATCAATTTCCATGCAGGTACTATGGCTGATCGACATGAGAGACCTTAAAAGATGGGTGTCTTCAAAAGAAGGCGTTCAGACCCGTCTAAACAACCTGCACCACCTGCACCTGCACCACCTACACCTCGACCACCTGCCCCTAGAGCTCCACTTCCATCTCCAGCTCTCGCACGATATAGACTTGTACAGTTTTAGAGTCCACTCATGAGTCTCGTTAATAGCAGCTGCGATAGAGACAACTAGGCTGGGGGAGATGTATAGATGGGCAGGCATCAGAGACAGTTGGCCTAGTTGCTAAGGTTCGAGAGTTACTTCAGACTCTACCATTTGAGCCCTTTTTTGGCATTGTGGAGCCCACTTACAGAGATCTCACACTTAAGTTCGCCTCCACTTTCTTCCTTCAGACGCAGATCAGGGACTCATCTCAGCCAGTAGCCATTTCATTTCGGTTAGGGGGACGAACTTGCATGATGAGTATTCCCTAGTTTGGTATTGCACGTGGCCTCTATAACTAGACGACCATAGCTTCATATGATCTCAGAGGTTCATTATACAACCTAGGAGTTTCTTTTGACAAGGGTTGGGAGACCATCTCACAGGGGGACGAGCCTTACTACCCGAGCAAGTCCAAGGCATCTAGCCTCTCTGATAGCCTGCATAATCTTTATTGCCTGCTTGCATATACATTGACAGGTCGAGGGGATAATTTTAGAGTGGTCATCCAACCTGATGCATTATGTTTATGGGCCCTGCATCAGAGGAGGAGGGTCGAGATAGGGCATGTATTAACCAAGTAGTGCAAGACTGTTACTCGGGACCCGAAGAAGACTTTTATCTATTTCGAACCTTGTGTGACTAGGATTGCTAGGAGGACGACGCTACTGGATAGAGCTGTGTTAGATGAGTTGACACTGGTTAGCGAGATGACCCCTGTTGGCCTCTCTACTATGCAATATATGAGGATGGTCACCCGAAGGATAGGGCCCCTAAAGACAGAGTATAGACTTATTCGGTCGATAGCCTAGGCAGCTCGGGAGGAGTAGGGGGAGCACCCCAGACCTATAGTTATTCTTGGCCCCTCCAGACCTTCATCCTTATCAGCTCCTCGACCATCTAGTGTACAGATTGATGAGCTGACTATGAGATTTGATCGGATCACCGACATGCAGCAATAACACACAGACAGGTTTAACAGGTTTGACCAGGAGGTTAGAGCGCAGCTCCAGCACTTTGATGCTACACAGATACAGATTCTATATTTGCTACAGAGATAGTTGGCCTAGGGGGATAGGATAGAGGCAGCCTTGCAGTAGAACAGGATGGATCACTTTGAATTCACTGACTTTGGCGAGCATTTTCCACCTCCAACAGCCAATGATGCACCTCATCCAGTACAACCACCAGCAGCCGAGGCAACACCTCTCCCACCGCCACCAGCCTAGTAGGATGAGTAGGGCGGTATCTCTTCATATTTATCTATTTTTCTTTTATACTTATTATGTTCCTTCCCAACTCCTTTATACACTTTAGGTAGTGTGTCCTTCAAGTGTGGGTGGGTAAGCCGTTGTTTTGGCTTTTCTTTTTCTTATGTTTTCCGATTGTTCTTTATTGTATTATTAATGATGTATATATTTAGGATACTTAGGATGTTTATTAGCTTTTGTTTATCTTCGAAAGATTCATAGTTGTGATTATGAGTATGAGATTCTTCCTCCTTATTGTTTGTTGCTTTTGGAATATTATTGAACAATTTTTAGTTTATCATAGTGGCTGGGTTAAACTAGTGTTACTTGACCATTCCTTAAGTTAGTTAATTTGAATTTTATTAGTTATTGTATTTTGTGTATGAATTGATTAAATGATGATTTGATTGATGGTATTTGGACACCTTATGATTGAAGAATACAATACACACTTAAATTATGAGTTTTTGAACCTAATTTAGCACACATCATAAATGCTCGTAATTGGACACCTTATGCAAATGTACACACTTAAATTGTGAGTTTTTGAACCTAATTGAGCATACATCATAAATGCTCCTTTTTCTCTTTCTTATTTGAGTGTGCATTGTATATCTTCTTATTTATAGAACTTGTTCGGTAATGCTTGTTGAGGTCACATGAACAATCAAATGTTACGAAATGATAAGGGCACTTAGGATTCACCATGAATGTTTTTCATTAGTTAGCCAAGTTTGAGCCTATCCACTTTCTTCATTTTTACCATTTTGCTTCATCATCACATTTTAAGCCTTTCATTTGTTGATCCTTACCCTATTTCTAGAAATTTTTTAATGTGTTCATTGATTTGTTGGATAAAATGTCGGTTGTATTGTACTTTGAATTCACTAAGTCCTTTAAAAATTTGGTTTAGATGCTCCTTTCAATACAAAGTAATTATGTTATATTGTTCCTTCTTAAAAAAAAAACAACAGTTCTTTATTGAGTATTCATTCATTTTTCACTTTTTGAGCATCTTGTTTTAGAGATTTGGGAACTATAGTGAATTTAATTATCTTTCTTTGGCATTTAGTCCTTTTTGAGATGAAATTGTGGGTAAGGCATTGCAAAAGTCTAGAAATTATTTACACCTGACTTCCAAATTTCCTTACCTAAACCTAAGCCCCATTACAACCCTTGTGAAGATCCTTTGATTGTGATATTTGATTGTTTACAATAGTAGAGATGAGATTTATGAGCAAGTCTATGGTAAGTAAGTTGAATATAATTGCTTTTAAGGGATTGATGATTACCTTTTAAACACCGAGTGCATAGAGTAATCCCTTGTGAGGTATATGGTTTCTTGAATGTTTAATGTTGAATATATTGTTTAATTTCTTCATACATTAACATAATTATTACTTTTGTTTAGATTGCTAGTTTAGATTTTGGTTGACTTTCAATTTGGGATAGATTGAATGTTTCTTAATTATAATCTAATATGTGAATTTTAAGGAGGGTTAATTGCATATTATAAGCTAAACTGTTGATTACTTGAGGACAAGCAAAAGCTTAAGTGTGGGGTGATTTGATATCCTTAAAATTACACATGTTTGCATGCTTGATTTCGAGTTATTTTTAAGGCAAGTTATGTGTTTTTATATTAGAATCACCCGTTTTAGTTTCCTTTATGTCTCAAGTGTTTGCATCATCAAAGTTAGAGAGAAATCGAACCAAAATCGAGAAGAAGCGAACGAATCGGGTGCGTTAGACTGTTCAACACGCCTGTGCTGAGGAGCACAGTAAGGGTCAAAGGGCATATGCTGAAATGCCTTACCTATAGCAAGAAGAAGTGATTTGCAACACAATTTTAGAGAATGACACGGCCTAGGAGCATGCCCGTGCTGATCAACACAACCCAATTCCAAGCCGTGTTGAAGAAGGCCAATTGTACAATTTTAGCTCAACACAACAAGGATCCAAGCCGTGCTGGTTAGCACTACCCAAATCCAAGCCGTGTTGGATCCCAAAACCTAATTTAAAAGAAAAGAAAAAGAAAGAGAAGGGGATATTGAGAGAGAGGATAGGGATTCTAGAGAGAGAACTTTGCGGTATTCTAGACATACTTTGAGAGCAACCTTCTTGAGGATTGGTTTAAAAATTCAAAGGAAAGAAGAAGGAGAACTTGAGCTGTAGAGATTAGATCTAGAGTTATTCAAGAGGGGATAGCATCTACACCATTTGAGAAAAGGGTGTTCATATTTTTTTCGATTCTTGTTTACTTTGTATTTGATTCTTGTATCAGTTTAATCATGAACATGTGTAACTAATCTTATTAAACCCATTTGGGAGTGATCGTTAGCCATGCTAGGCTTATTTTGTGCTTATGTGATTGGATTGTTAATTTACGACTGTAGTTTTCATTCAAGCATAATAAAATCTATTGTTTCTTCTTCATTATTGAATCAATTTGAGAACTCCTTTGTAATTGAGAAATTCAATTGAGTTTGGACAATTGCTTGTGTGATTAAGTGATTTGCATCTTAGAGATAAGTGTAATAACTTACTGGAATAAGAACTAGACATTCTTATTAGCGGTAATTTAGAGATTAATGCTATTATAAAATCAATTGTTAGGAAGAGATTCCAACTTTAGATATTTAAGATAAGAAATTGGTTAACTCGAGAGAGAGGCCAATTCATTTAAGAAATTATCCACAAATCACAATTCTTAATAAATCAATTCATAAATTATTATTTTTAAGCCGGCTAGCTAAAAGGATTCCCAATTGGGTTAACTCATCTCATTATCCTTTTTAAACTTTCATTCTCTTTATTAAAATTTAGTTTTCATTTGCATTCTCAATCATTTTTAAGAGTTATTTATGGGATAGTATTTGGTGGAGATAAAAGTCTTATCTATTAGATAGACTTATATTAGTACACTTATCTCTATAGAGATTTATATAGAGTAGGACTCTTCTCTATATAAATCTTTGCAAAACCTAATTGAAAAGAGGAGGAGGGGAGTTTTCTGCTATCCGCGATCTACACTTGCCACCATTATTCTCTCCAAAATTCTGTACAGTTTTCTATAAACACTTTAGTTTTAATTTTCATTACTTTTTTTAAGATCTAAGGACCTTTTCAAGAAGTGAAGACTAAGGATCAATCTTCTTCCTACTTGAAGAAATTCTTGATCTAGAGGGAGTTTTTACTTTTTTATGTCTTTCTATTTAATACCATGATCATTGGGTTATATATGTTAGGCTAGTTTTCATAAGTATTTAGTTTAGCCTTTTTACTTTTATATGAACCTTGTTATTATTTATTTAATGAATGATTACTTTACCTTCATATCTTTATTAGTTTCAGTTATTATTGTTAGTTAACCATCATATTAATTTAGCAATAGTAACTGTTATGAAAATCTTTACGTTTAAAAGTATTAAAAATATCATCTTTACTTTAATCTATGTTAGTATAAGAAATCTAGGTTGCATCATTAGCTTGAGTGACTTAGGGAAAAAGGCACATCACCATCTCATTCATTAGATCTAGGCTTAAAGTAAAACAAGGAGATTACTAAGTAAATTGCTAGATTAAATACTATCTTTAGCATATAGTTTTAGATAATAAGCCTTTGCATTTGCATTGCATATTTATTTAATGTTTAGTTACTTTATTTTATAAATATTATTCTCTCAAACATACTGATTTAGAGTGTGTAGATTTACTTTTATTGTTTTGTGTTGATAATTAGTCTTTATAAGAAGTGGCCTCATAGTTCCTTGAGAGATCGACCTCGTGGTGAACTTACCCTTACTATAGGAATGGTTCGTGCACTTGCGAGTACTAAAAAAGACACATCAGGATGAGATTCATCTTTAGATCTTTAATAGAAAATGGTTAACTTGAGAGAGAGGCCAATTCATTTAAGAAATTATCCATAGATCACAATTTTTAATCAATCAATTCATAAATTGTTGTTTTTAAGCCGGCTAGCTAAAAGGATCCCCAATTGGGTTAACTCATCTCATTGTCTTTTTCAACCTTTCATTCTCTTTGTTAAAATTTACTTTTCATTTGCAATCTCAATCATTTTTACTTAATAATCTTCATAACCTTTTGATCGGTTAGATAATAGGAATAGCGTAGTAGTAGGAGCTTCTCAATTCCCATAGGACACGACATTGATACTTGTTATAGTTAGATTACAATCGATAGTTGCACTTGCCTATAGATTGATAATCGTGCATAGCAAAGCATCATAATGCCATCAGTCATGTTTATCTATTGCGTTCCTATGATCTCTAATGCTAAACCTTGCATCATCAGAAGCTCGTGCCTAAATGAATAACGAACGATGGAGATTCCAATGGTGCAAATCTTGAATTGTAATATTTAGGCGTGCCTCGATTCTCGTAGTTCCCTCTTTCCTCAAAAAGAATCCTCCACGATCATTCAGAGAATGATATCAATACACGATCAACTAATTAGAACGGTGCTTATGATTGTCGCTTCCACACGCTTTCATTCAATGGTCGTGTTATGCTCCCAAATAAAACCAAACTATCATACTAGACAGAGATTAGAAAGAGAGACACACAATATACAGAAAAATGAGAATATCGGTAGGATTTCAGATCCGATAAGGAAAGCAATCACAAGTTCTTTATTCTTTTCCATACAGCTAAGCGTAAGGATCAAATGGAATTTATTTAAACATAAGGATAGAAAACTGAAATAATATGCTCATTAGCCTCAAGTATTCAATTGCATGTGGTTTTTATAGTGTAAAGCCCTCATTCCATATGAAGAAGAAACTAGATTCTAAATATGAATAAATAAATACAAAAAGATAAATAAAGCAAAGTCAAATCAAGAACGAGAGAGGAGTTGATTTTGCAACAACTCTTATAGTCCTAAATTTTATGAGCTAGCTTAACAGAAACAAGGGTAAATTCACATGGGCCTACCTAAAAACACTCAGACCTAAATTACTTCATTATATGCATTTCAAACATCAGAGCGCTCTAATTTTGGCCAACATTACGCTTGGATTAATTGAAAAGAATATGAGTTCTGCCTTACATGCGTGGATTTATGTGTCATCCGTTTTTATCATAAAGGTAATCCCTAATGCCACTAGTCAAGCTTGTCAATCGCGCTCCCATATTTCCTTACGATAATCCTTGTGTCATTAGGAGTCCTCATCCTTAGAGGAGAAATGAATGATAGAGATCCCAATAGTACAAATCATGAATAAGAATATATGTGATGAGAACCCATAGCATAAGGAATTCTACTCCAACAAGAAAACCTAATGATCCAAATTCTACTTGCTCAAGGAATTCTACTTTAACAAGGAGTCCTAATTCCACTAGGAATCCTATTCTAGCAAGGAGTGTTGATGATATTAGGAGTTCAAGCGACAAAAAAAAATCCTATTTCCATTAGGAATCCTAGTCTGATTCAAAGTCCAAGTGGGATTAGGCTTAATCAGGATAATGGGCCTCAAGATAATCTTATCAACTCAACCCAACATATGGAGGCATGATAAAGATAAGATAAGCCCAAGATAATCAAGTCAAGCTATTTGGAGTCTAATACTCAAGAATGCGATGCATATCACATGTTATTTAAGCCCAATTGTCATGTTTATTATATGGACTAGGGTTGGATGAATTTTAGAAGTATTTGTGCATTTAAAGAAGTCTTTTAACTGTTAGGAGTCTTGTTTTCAGTTATCCTTTTAGGTTAGGAGTTCTATTCATAGTCTTATTATTATTTGCTTCCTTATCATTATAGAATTAGGTTTTTTTAAAGCCTATATAAGCTAGTAAGAATTTTAATGTAAAGGGAGTTGTTGAATATTGATTTTGTCAGAGTTAATTCTCTTATTTTGTTCTTTATGAACTTGATGAATTTATCAAGTGAAGGCTTGGTGTTTTACAAACTTAGTTTAACTTAAACTTATGTTTATGTTAAACAACCTTTAATTCATTATAATTAAGGTTCTTAAGTACTAGTTATTTAGGAGTCCTATTGGGAGTTAGAGTTTCTTTAATTAATTAAGTGAATGATCCTTGGTGAAGATATCAACATTGAATACATGTTTGGCACAAGTTAGCCATGTTCATATCAATTTGGGCATGCCTTGATTCTCGTTGTTCCCCCTATCCTCTAAAAGATTCATCCGCGATCATTCAGAGAATGATATCAATATATGATCAACTAATTTTCTTTCTTCGCATTCGTCGAAGCATTAGATTAGTGCCTATGATTGCCACTTCCATGCGCTTTCATTCAACACTCGTGTTTATGCTCCCAAATAAAATCAAGCCATCATATTGATTATGAATCCTTTAAGCATTTGAAGGAACAAAACAAGTTGAATAGGCGGCATGCTAAATGGAGTGAATTCATTGAATCCTTTCCTTATGTTATCAAGTATAAGCAAGGTTAAGATAATGTTGTAGCAGATGCATTATCTCAGAGGTATGCGCTTCTTTCCACTTTCGATGCAAAATTATTATGGTTTGAGCATATTAAGGAATTATGATGCAGCAAAGACAAGAACTACAAATGATTCATTAAGCTTTCAAGGAGGTCCAATGACAAGATCCAAGTCCAAAATGATGCAAGAAGCTTTGATGGGCTTAATTAAAGACATTTGGAGTGTTCAAACACAACAAGGCTCAACCCAAGGCTTAGGTGATAGGAAATCATCATCTTAGCAACCATACACCCCAATAACTAATGAATTATGATACATATGGAATGCAAGAAAACACCCTCCAATCAAGATAATTGCAAAACCCAAGGATCTCCTCAAGTGAAGTTAGGGAAAACTAGTTCCAACAATGGAACTAGCACTTGAATTCAACTCCAAAGGCCACAATCCAAGTATGATTTGATATGTTAAGAATCAAACACAAGATTTTGGTTAGAGAACGCCATAACCTAAATATAGTTTGATAAGTTTAAAGTTCATGCAAGAACTTAAGCAGAAACACTCACAAAGAGCAAATAAAAATTATCATTCATCAATTGATTTTAAATATGAATTTGGCTTTGATATTTATAGCCAAAAAATAGACAAAGAAACCTAAATGGATGTCTTTGAGCTTTCCCACTTTTTTCCCTTTAATCCTCATTAAAACTAGTTGTTTTTACATTGATGGCACTCATTTTGTAACTCCCAATGACAACTAATCATGTGCATCCATTTTGTAAGTCCAAATTATAACTTAAGAAAACCTAATAAAATTGATAATAAAAAGGCTTCAAATGAATTATATTGGACGTTTTGAGTTCAACAAAAACTTATGCACTAAATTGATGATTTTGGTCCCTTTTTGCAATCCTAACGATGCAACAAAGACAAGAACTACAAATAATCCATTAAGCTTTCAAGGAGGTCCAATGACAAGATCTAAGTCCAAAAGGATGCAAGAAGCTTTGTTGGGCTTAATTAAAGATATTTGGAGTGTTCAAACAAAACAAGACTCAACCCAAGGCTTATGATTGCAAAAAGGGACCAAAATCATCAATTTAATGCAATAAATTTGGATAAACTCAAAGGTTCAATATAATTCATTTGAAGTCTTTTTATTTTCAGTTTTATTAGGTTTTCTCAAGTTAAGGTGTAATTAGTTGTCATTTGGAGTTACACAATAGATGCACATTATTAGTTATAATTTGGAGTTATAAAATGGATGCACATGATTAGTTGTCATTTGGGAGTTACAAATTGAGTGCCACTAATGTAAAAATAACCACTTTTAATGAGTCTTAATGGGAATTAAAGGAAAAAATGTGGGAAAGCTCAAAAGACATCCATTTAGGGTTCTTTGTCTTATTTTGGCTATAAATATCAAAGCCAAATTCATCTGTAATAATCAATTGATGAATGATAATTTTTATTTTCTCTTTGTGAGTGTTTCTGCTTAAGTTCTTTGCATGAACTTTGAACTTATCAAACTATTTTTAGTTTATGGCGTTCTCTAACAAAAATCTTATTTTGATTCTTAACTAAGATGAACATGTAACTTAGATTTTAGTGGTTAGTGATGGGTGCTACTCGTGTTAGCTACAATCTAAGGCACTGTACCTATCGATGCAGTCTAGCACTAATGGCGAGTATCAAGGTCGTATTCCTCGGGAAAGCGAAAGCCCAGAGTTACTCCTTTGTTCTTTGTTATATTAACCTAAAATGGATGATGAATAAATTCTAAACTAACTATTAACTACAAGCTAAGTCCTAAGGGAGATGCAGGAGTAATTGATAAGTGAAATAATCAAGACAAGAAGACAAACCCAAAGGGAATCTAAACTAGTTGGCAACCGAACAAAAGATAAAGGATCGAAGAGTCTAATTATGCTACCCATGGATGAATTCTTAACCGAATTCGGTTTCTCTCTCGAGATAACCGAATTCCTAAACTTAATAACCTAAAGTTGGAATCTCTTCCTAACGATTGATTCTTAAATTAGCATTAAGCTTTAATCCGCCTCTATTAAGCTTTGTTAATTCTTAATCCGGCTAGTTAATTACCCTTATCTCTAAGCAATTATTAACCAGTTCTTGCTATTCAAAATTCCAATTGCCAAACGGATTTCTCAATCTCATAAAGCAATCTAAACATCACAATTCACGTCTCATGAATAATGCATTATCTTATTAATACTGAAAACAAGAAGAATACAAAACCAACTCAAACAATCCAACAATATAATATCAAGCCAACATAGTAAAGAAATCCCAATGGATTTAATCAATCTAGCTAATCATGTTCATTCTCAAAATAAACAAGAATTCAATTACAATAATAAGTAAAAAGGTAGAGAAAACTCGATTACTCCCTTAGATGAGAGTAAACAGCCCCAAATCCTTTTGCTCCAATTGAATCGATTCTTGTTCCTCTTGCTCGATTTGAAAATCAATCAACGAACCTTGCCCAATCTTCGATCCTTCAAGGAAATCTGATTGAAACCTTGATCCAAGTCTCCTTTTCCCTTGGTTTCAGCTCAGAAAACCCTTAGAGAAAGAAAAATTAGGGTTTGGGACGTTCTAACCCTAGCCTCCTCTCTTTCTCTTCTGTTCGTTCTTTTAATTAATACCCCTTGTCGCCTCCAACACGGCCGTGTTCTTGGCCGTGTTCTAAACACGGGATGGTGTTCCTGGTCGTGTTACTCTCTGCGGTCGTGCTCCCTAAAATCTACTTCTTCTTTGATGTACCATACGGCCGTGTTTGTCCCCGTGTTGGTAACACGGCCTATGTTTGTGACCGTGTTGAGAACACGGCCAGTGTTGAGATCAACACGGCCATGTTCAGCTTCCTCATGCTCGTACTTAGCCTGCTTTGTACTTTGACGTCCAATTATGCTCCAATTCTTTCTTTTTCATCCTTTGACCTCGTTTGGACCTAATGCACACAAACATATGTATAAGGTGAGTGTTGAGACCAATTCACATCCAAATGTCCATAAAATCAATCTTAAAAACCCCATTTAGATGTGTGTATTTTACGCACATCAGTTAGTCATGCCGTTTAGTTTAACTAATGCTCCAAGTACTTTTATGCGATTGATGAATCATGTTTTCCACGCTTCATTGGAAAGTTTGTAGTGGTTTATTTTGATGATATTCTTATATATAGCAAATATTTAGATGAGCATGTAATACAGTTAAAGCTTATTTTTGATGTGTTAAGGCAAGAGATATTATATGCTAATCTGAAGAAATGCACTTTTTGCACTAATAAAATTACTTTTCTTAGATATATTGTTAATGAAAAGGGAGTTCATGGTGATTAAGAAAAATAAAAGTAATTAAAGAGTGGTCAAAACCTACTAGTGTGCATGATGTTAGGAGTTTTTATGATCTTGCTAGCTTTTATAAGAGATTCATTAAGGATTGCTGCACCTTTAACTAAATGCATAAAAAAGAATATGGGTTTTCAATTGGGGAAAAGAACAAGATGATGCTTTTAACTTGCTAAAAGACAAACTTAGTTCAGCACCCTTACTTGTTTTGCCTGACTTTGCTAAAACCTTTGAGGTTGAGTGTGATGTAAGGGGAATAGGTATTAGTGGAGTCTTGATGCAAGAAAGAAGACCAATTGCATTCTTTAGTGAGAAGCTAATTGGAGCAAGTCTAAACTACCCAACTTATGACAAAGAGTTTTATGCTTTGGTAAGAGTTTTAGAGACATGGCAGCACTATCTTTGGTATAAGGATTCATTATACACATCGACCATGAGTCTTTAAAATATCTCAAAGGACAAGGGAAGCTAAGTCATAGGCATGCCAAATAGGTGGAATTTATTGAATCCTTTCCATAAATCATCAAGTACAAATAAGATAAAGAGAATGTCATTACAGATGCTCTATCTAAAAGGTATGCTCTAATTTCTACACTCAATGCAAAATTATTGGGTTTTGAGTTCATTAAGAAATTATATAATTCAGACCATGATTTTGCTAATGTATATGGGGAATGTGAGAGAGGGGTTTTGACAAGTTCTATAGACATGATGGTTATCTTTTTAAAGAAAACAAGTTATATGTGTCTCAATCTTCTTTTCATAAGGGAAGAACATTCACATAATAGAGTGAATTTCTTTTGGATTGAAGAAAGCTGCTACAAGATTCCACACTATTCCCAAGACAAAAATTTCCAATAAAAACAACTCATATGCAAAATCATAACCCAAAGCAGAATAAAACTAAGTGGTAATGGAATATGATAAAATAATGCTGAAAGAAGGGGTTATCTACAGAATCAATAAACGAAAGAAGGTTATTTGGCTAGAATGAAAAACCTAAGTGCCTCTATCATACCAAAGTGTTAAACTCTCCTTGTGGCCCTCAAAAGCATTACCGAGCAAGTTCTAAAAGTAAAGACAGTAATTGGCACTCTCAACAAGAAATAAATACAAGCATATAAAGTGTATGCTTACAATTTAGGCTCAATTTCTCATAAGTGTGCTTTTGAGTAGGTTCTAAACAAAAATCATCAAAACAGAATTAAATAAACCAAAGCAATTTAGTGCAATTTAGTGCAATTTAAACAAAAAAGTGCAGATCCAGATTTGGAGCTGTTCATCCAATTCGAGAGAAAAGGGTGTACATGTTTCATTTTCATTATTCTTCAATTGTAATTGATTTCTTATATTGTTTTAAACATGAACATATTTAGCTAGATTGATTAAATCCATTGGGATTTCTTTACTATGTTGACTTAATATTATATTGTTGTATTGTTTGAGTTAGTTTTGTATTCTGCTTGCTTTCAGTATTAATAAGATAATGCCTTATTCATGAGACGTTGTGAATTGTGGTGTTTAGATTGCTTCATGTGATTGAGAAGTCCATTTGGCAATTGGATTGTTGAATAGCAAGAACTAGTTAATAATTACTTAGAGATAAGGATAATTAACTAGCCGGATTAAGAATTAATAGAGCTTAATAGAGGCGGATTAAAACTTAATGCTAATTTAAGAATCAATCGTTAGGAAAAGATTCCAATTGAGGTTATTAGGTTTAGGAATTCGGTTATCTCGAGAGAGAAACCGAATTCAGTTAAGA